>NW_025747170.1:62500-66890 GCF_021184085.1 Oncorhynchus gorbuscha
AACCTGTTGATACTAGGATGAACCAGGTGTAATGAGGTGTTGGTAGCAGGAGAATGAACCTGTTGATACTAGGATGAACCAGGTGTAATGAGGTTGTTAGCAGGAGGTAGGAGGAGAATGAACCTGTTGATACTAGGATGAACCAGGTGTAATGAGGTGTTGGTAGCAGGAGAATGAACCTGTTGATACTAGGATGAACCAGGTGTAATGAGGTGTTGGTAGCAGGAGAATGAACCTGTTGATACTAGGATGAACCAGGTGTAATGAGGTGTTGGTAGCAGGAGAATGAACCTGTTGATACTAGGATGAACCAGGTGTAATGAGGTGTTGGTAGCAGGAGAATGAACCTGTTGATACTAGGATGAACCAGGTGTAATGAGGTGTTGGTAGCAGGAGAATGAACCTGTTGATACTAGGATGAACCAGGTGTAATGAGGTGTTGGTAGCAGGAGAATGAACCTGTTGATACTAGGATGAACCAGGTGTAATGAGGTGTTGGTAGCAGGAGAATGAACCTGTTGATACTAGGATGAACCAGGTGTAATGAGGTGTTGGTAGCAGGAGAATGAACCTGTTGATACTAGGATGAACCAGGTGTAATGAGGTGTTGGTAGCAGGAGAATGAACCTGTTGATACTAGGATGAACCAGGTGTAATGAGGTGTTGGTAGCAGGAGAATGAACCTGTTGATACTAGGATGAACCAGGTGTAATGAGGTGTTGGTAGCAGGAGAATGAACCTGTTGATACTAGGATGAACCAGGTGTAATGAGGTGTTGGTAGCAGGAGAATGAACCTGTTGATACTAGGATGAACCAGGTGTAATGAGGTGTTGGTAGCAGGAGAATGAACCTGTTGATACTAGGATGAACCAGGTGTAATGAGGTGTTGGTAGCAGGAGAATGAACCTGTTGATACTAGGATGAACCAGGTGTAATGAGGTGTTGGTAGCAGGAGAATGAACCTGTTGATACTAGGAACCAGGTGTAACCAGGATGTGTAATGAGGTGTTGGTAGCAGGAGAATGAACCTGTTGATACTAGGATGAACCAGGTGTAATGAGGTGTTGGTAGCAGGAGAATGAACCTGTTGATACTAGGATGAACCAGGTGTGTAATGAGGTGTTGGTAGCAGGAGAATGAACCTGTTGATACTAGGATGAACCAGGTGTAATGAGGTGTTGGTAGCAGGAGAATGAACCTGTTGATACTAGGATGAACCAGGTGTAATGAGGTGGATTGGTAGCAGGAGAATGAACCTGTTGATACTAGGATGAACCAGGTGTAATGAGGTGTTGGTAGCAGGAGAATGAACCTGTTGATACTAGGATGAACCAGGTGTAATGAGGTGTTGGTAGCAGGAGAATGAACCTGTTGATACTAGGATGAACCAGGTGTAATGAGGTGTTGGTAGCAGGAGAATGAACCTGTTGATACTAGGATGAACCAGGTGTAATGAGGTGTTGGTAGCAGGAGAATGAACCTGTTGATACTAGGATGAACCAGGTGTAATGAGGTGTTGGTAGCAGGAGAATGAACCTGTTGATACTAGGATGAACCAGGTGTAATGAGGTGTTGGTAGCAGGAGAATGAACCTGTTGATACTAGGATGAACCAGGTGTAATGAGGTGTTGGTAGCAGGAGAATGAACCTGTGATACTAGGAGAATGAACCTGTTGATACTGATACTAGGATGAACCAGGTGTAATGAGGTGTTGGTAGCAGGAGAATGAACCTGTTGATACTAGGATGAACCAGGTGTAATGAGGTGTTGGTAGCAGGAGAATGAACCTGTTGATACTAGGATGAACCAGGTGTAATGAGGTGTTGGTAGCAGGAGAATGAACCTGTTGATACTAGGATGAACCAGGTGTAATGAGGTGTTGGTAGCAGGAGAATGAACCTGTTGATACTAGGATGAACCAGGTGTAATGAGGTGTTGGTAGCAGGAGAATGAACCTGTTGATACTAGGATGAACCAGGTGTAATGAGGTGTTGGTAGCAGGAGAATGAACCTGTTGATACTAGGATGAACCAGGTGTAATGAGGTGTTGGTAGCAGGAGAATGAACCTGTTGATACTAGGATGAACCAGGTGTAATGAGGTGTTGGTAGCAGGAGAATGAACCTGTTGATACTAGGATGAACCAGGTGTAATGAGGTGTTGGTAGCAGGAGAATGAACCTGTTGATACTAGGATGAACCAGGTGTAATGAGGTGTTGGTAGCAGGAGAATGAACCTGTTGATACTAGGATGAACCAGGTGTAATGAGGTGTTGGTAGCAGGAGAATGAACCTGTTGATACTAGGATGAACCAGGTGTAATGAGGTGTTGGTAGCAGGAGAATGAACCTGTTGATACTAGGATGAACCAGGTGTAATGAGGTGTTGGTAGCAGGAGAATGAACCTGTTGATACTAGGATGAACCAGGTGTAATGAGGTGTTGGTAGCAGGAGAATGAACCTGTTGATACTAGGATGAACCAGGTGTAATGAGGTGTTGGTAGCAGGAGAATGAACCTGTTGATACTAGGATGAACCAGGTGTAATGAGGTGTTGGTAGCAGGAGAATGAACCTGTTGATACTAGGATGAACCAGGTGTAATGAGGTGTTGGTAGCAGGAGAATGAACCTGTTGATACTAGGATGAACCAGGTGTAATGAGGTGTTGGTAGCAGGAATGAACCTGTTGATACTAGGATGAACCAGGTGTAATGAGGTGTTGGTAGCAGGAGAATGAACCTGTTGATACTAGGATGAACCAGGTGTAATGTGTTGGTAAGGAGAATGAACCTGAGGGATGAACCAGGTTGTTGTAGCAGGAGAATGAACCTGTTGATACTAGGATGAACCAGGTGTAATGAGGTGTTGGTAGCAGGAGAATGAACCTGTTGATACTAGGATGAACCAGGTGTAATGAGGTGTTGGTAGCAGGAGAATGAACCTGTTGATACTAGGATGAACCAGGTGTAATGAGGTGTTGGTAGCAGGAGAATGAACCTGTTGATACTAGGATGAACCAGGTGTAATGAGGTGTTGGTAGCAGGAGAATGAACCTGTTGATACTAGGATGAACCAGGTGTAATGAGGTGTTGGTAGCAGGAGAATGAACCTGTTGATACTAGGATGAACCAGGTGTAATGAGGTGTTGGTAGCAGGAGAATGAACCTGTTGATACTAGGATGAACCAGGTGTAATGAGGTGCAGGAGAATGGTAGCAGGAGAAGGAGAATGAACCTGTTGATACTAGGATGAACCAGGTGTAATGAGGTGTTGGTAGCAGGAGGAATGAACCTGTTGAATGGATGAACCAGGTGTAATGAGGTGTTGGTAGCAGGAGAATGAACCTGTTGAGGATGAACCAGGTGTAATGAGGTGTTGGTAGCAGGAGAATGAACCTGTTGATACTAGGATGAACCAGGTGTAATGAGAGTGTTGGTAGCAGGAGAATGAACCTGTTGATACTAGGATGAACCAGGTGTAATGAGGTGTTGGTAGCAGGAGAATGAACCTGTTGATACTAGGATGAACCAGGTGTAATGAGGTGTTGGTAGCAGGAGAATGAACCTGTTGATACTAGGATGAACCAGGTGTAATGAAGCAGGAGAATGAACCTGTTGATACTAGGATGAACCAGGTGTAATGAGGTGTTGGTAGGAGAATGAACCTGTTGATACTAGGATGAACCAGGTGTAATGAGGTGTTGGTAGCAGGAGAATGAACCTGTTGATACTAGGATGAACCAGGTGTAATGAGGTGTTGGTAGCAGGAGAATGAACCTGTTGATACTAGGATGAACCAGGTGTAATGAGGTGTTGGTAGCAGGAGAATGAACCTGTTGATACTAGGATGAACCAGGTGTAATGAGGTGTTGGTAGCAGGAGAATGAACCTGTTGATACTAGGATGAACCAGGTGTAATGAGGTGTTGGTAGCAGGAGAATGAACCTGTTGATACTAGGATGAACCAGGTGTAATGAGGTGTTGGTAGCAGGAGAATGAACCTGTTGATACTAGGATGAACCAGGTGTAATGAGGTGTTGGTAGCAGGAGAATGAACCTGTTGATACTAGGATGAACCAGGTGTAATGAGGTGTTGGTAGCAGGAGAATGAACCTGTTGATACTAGGATGAACCAGGTGTAATGAGGTGTTGGTAGCAGGAGAATGAACCTGTTGATACTAGGATGAACCAGGTGTAATGAGGTGTTGGTAGCAGGAGAATGAACCTGTTGATACTAGGATGAACCAGGTGTAATGAGGTGTTGGTAGCAGGAGAATGAACCTGTTGATACTAGGATGAACCAGGTGTAATGAGGTGTTGGTAGCAGGAGAATGAACCTGTTGATACTAGGATGAACCAGGTAGAACCTGATGAACCAGGTGTAATGAGGT
>NW_025747171.1:0-10000 GCF_021184085.1 Oncorhynchus gorbuscha
ATCACTGACTAGACACACAGCCTGTTATTATCACTGACTAGACACACAGCCTGTTATTATCACTGACTAGACACACAGCCTGTTATCATCACTGACTAGACACACAGCCTGTTATTATCATTGACTAGACACACAGCCTGGAAGACACACAGCCTGTTATCATCACTGACTAGACACACAGCCTGTTATTATCACTGACTAGACACACAGCCTGTTATTATCACTGACTAGACACACAGCCTGGAAGACACACAGCCTGTTATTATCACTGACTAGATACACAGCCTGGAAGACACACAGCCTGTTATCATCACTGACTAGACACACAGCCTGTTATTATCACTGACTAGACACACAGCCTGTTATCATCACTGACTAGACACACAGCCTGTTATCATCACTGACTAGATACACAGCCTGTTATCATCACAGCCTGTTATCATCACTGACTAGACACACAGCCTGTTATTATCACAGCCTGTTATTATCACTGACTAGATACACAGCCTGTTATTATCACTGACTAGACACACAGCCTGTTATTATCACTGACTAGACACACAGCCTGTTATCATCACTGACTAGACACACAGCCTGTTATTATCACTGACTAGACACACAGCCTGGAAGACACACAGCCTGTTATTATCACTGACTAGACACACAGCCTGTTATCATCACTGACTAGACACACAGCCTGTTATCATCACTGACTAGATACACAGCCTGTTATCATCACAGCCTGTTATCATCACTGACTAGACACACAGCCTGTTATTATCACAGCCTGTTATTATCACTGACTAGATACACAGCCTGTTATTATCACTGACTAGACACACCCCTCCCCCCCTCCCACCTCACCTTGGTTTTGGGGACCACCCCCAGTCCTAGCCTGGTATCAACGAGGAGGCAGCAACCTCTGAGAGATAGCCCTGGTTGGGGATCAGGCAGCCACGGCCAAAACAACACGGACAGCACAGCTACACAGAGAAACAGAGGGGGAGGAGGAGGGCAGGGGGAGGACAGAGGGAGGAGGAGGAGAGAGGGAGGAAGGGTAGCCTGGGTGGGGAGAGTTAAATTAACTGTTAAAATTAATGTAAAAATAGAGAGAGAAAGGGAGGAGAGGAAGAAGGGGATGAGGAGAGAGAAAGAGAGAGGGAGGAGGAGAGAGAGAAAGAGAAAGGGGACATAGGAACAGGTGAGGAGAGAGGAGACGGATAAAGACAGAGATAGAAACAGAAAGCAGAGCATAGTGAGAACTAGGGACAGACGGGGAGAGAGGAAGAGGAGAGAGGAAGAGGAGAGAGGAAAGGAGAGAGAGGAGGAAGAGGAAAGACAGATAGAAACAGACAGAGATAGAAACAGACAAGAGCATAGTGTTACCTAGGGACAGACGAGGAGAGAGGAAGAGGAGAGACACAGAGATAAAGACAGATAGAAAAAGAAACCAGAGCATAGCGTTACCTAGGGACAGAAAAGGAGAGAGGAAGAGGAGAGAGGAAGAGAAAAAGACAGAGATAGTAACAGACCAGAGAACAGTAGAAGACAGAGATAGTAACAGACCAGAGAACAGTAGAAGACAGAGATAGTAACAGACCAGAGAACAGTAGAAGACAGAGATAGTAACAGACCAGACAACAGTGAAAGACAGAGATAGTAACAGACCAGAGAACAGTAGAAGACAGAGATAGTAACAGACCAGAGAACAGTAGAAGACAGAGATAGTAACAGACCAGAGAACAGTAGAAGACAGAGATAGTAACAGACCAGACAACAGTGAAAGACAGAGATAGTAACAGACCAGAGAACAGTGAAAGAGAGATATTAACAGACCAGAGAACAGTGAAAGACAGAGATAGTAACAGACCAGAGAACAGTAGAAGACAGAGATAGTAACAGACCAGAGATAGTAACAGACCAGAGAACAGTAGAAGACAGAGATAGTAACAGACCAGAGAACAGTAGAAGACAGAGATAGTAACAGACCAGAGATAGAAACAGACAGAGATAGTAACAGACCAGAGATAGAAACAGACAGAGATAGTAACAGACCAGAGATCAGTAGAAGACAGAGATAGTAACAGACCAGAGAACAGTAGAAGACAGAGATAGTAACAGACCAGAGATAGAAACAGACAGAGATAGTAACAGACCAGAGATCAGTAGAAGACAGAGATAGTAACAGACCAGAGAACAGTAGAAGACAGAGATAGTAACAGACCAGAGATAGAAACAGACAGAGATAGTAACAGACCAGAGATCAGTAGAAGACAGAGATAGTAACAGACCAGAGATCAGTAGAAGACAGAGATAGTAACAGACCAGAGATAGAAACAGACAGAGATCGTAACAGACCAGAGATAGAAACAGACAGAGATAGTAACAGACCAGAGATCAGTAGAAGACAGAGATAGTAACAGACCAGAGAACAGTAGAAGACAGAGATAGTAACAGACCAGAGATAGAAACAGACAGAGATAGTAACAGACCAGAGATCAGTAGAAGACAGAGATAGTAACAGACCAGAGAACAGTAGAAGACAGAGATAGTAACAGACCAGAGAACAGTAGAAGACAGAGATAGTAACAGACCAGAGATAGAAACAGACAGAGATCGTAACAGACCAGAGATCAGTAGAAGACAGAGATAGTAACAGACCAGAGAACAGTAGAAGACAGAGATAGTAACAGACCAGAGATAGAAACAGACAGAGATAGTAACAGACCAGAGATCAGTAGAAGACAGAGATAGTAACAGACCAGAGAACAGTAGAAGACAGAGATAGTAACAGACCAGAGAACAGTAGAAGACAGAGATAGTAACAGACCAGAGAACAGTAGAAGACAGAGATAGTAACAGACCAGAGATAGTAACAGACCAGAGAACAGTGAAAGAGAGATATTAACAGACCAGAGATAGTAACAGACCAGAGAACAGTGAAAGAGAGATATTAACAGACCAGAGATCAGTAGAAGACAGAGATAGTAACAGACCAGAGAACAGTGAAAGACAGAGATCGTAACAGACCAGAGATAGTAACAGACCAGAGATCAGTAGAAGACAGAGATAGTAACAGACCAGAGATAGTAACAGACCAGAGATAGTAACAGACCAGAGAACAGTGAAAGACAGAGATAGTAACAGACCAGAGATAGTAACAGACCAGAGAACAGTGAAAGAGAGATATTAACAGACCAGAGATCAGTAGAAGACAGAGATAGTAACAGACCAGAGAACAGTGAAAGACAGAGATCGTAACAGACCAGAGATAGAAACAGACAGAGATAGTAACAGACCAGAGATAGAAACAGACAGAGATAGTAACAGACCAGAGATCAGTAGAAGACAGAGATAGTAACAGACCAGAGAACAGTGATACCTTGTGAAAGTATTTGGTCCATTTAGGGTTGAGGTGACCGTAAGGCTCTTCAGACTTTGGTTTGAAAACACCAAGGATTTTCTGGATGGGAAAAAAGGGAATCAACAGTATTTAATAAAGCCCCGACACCATCAGCAGTTATCACAAAGAGATTTACAGTAACCCGGACCATCAGCAGTTATCACAAAGAGATTTACAGTAACCCGGACCATCAGCAGTTATCACAAAGAGATTTACAGTAACCCGGACCATCAGCAGTTATCACAAAGAGATTTACAGTAACCCGGACCATCAGCAGTTATCACAAAGAGATTTACAGTAACCCGGACCATCAGCAGTTATCACAAAGAGATTTACAGTAACCCGGACCATCAGCAGTGATCACAAAGAGATTTACAGTAACCCGGACCATCAGCAGTTATCACAAAGAGATTTACAGTAACCCGGACCATCAGCAGTTATCACAAAGAGATTTACAGTAACCCGGACCATCAGCAGTTATCACAAAGAGATTTACAGTAACCCGGACCATCAGCAGTTATCACAAAGAGATTTACAGTAACACAGACCATCAGCAGTTATCACAAAGAGATTTACAGTAACCCGGACCATCAGCAGTTATCACAAAGAGATTTACAGTAACCCGGACCATCAGCAGTTATCACAAAGAGATTTACAGTAACCCAGACCATCAGCAGTTATCACAAAGAGATTTACAGTAACCCAGCCTAGACCCTAATGGAAGAGCTTTACAGTAACCCAGCCTAGATTCTAATGAAAGAGATTTACAGTAACCCAGCCTAGACCCTAATGAAAGAGCTTTACAGTAACCCAGCCTAGACCCTAATGAAAGAGCTTTACAGTAACCCAGCCTAGACCCTAATGGAAGAGCTTTACAGTAACCCAGCCTAGACCCTAATGAAAGAGCTTTACAGTAACCCAGCCTAGAGCCTAATGGAAGAGCTTTACAGTAACCCAGCCTAGACCCTAATGAAAGAGCTTTACAGTAACCCAGCCTAGAGCCTAATGAAAGAGCTTTACAGTAACCCAGCCTAGACCCTAATGAAAGAGCTTTACAGTAACCCAGCCTAGAGCCTAATGGAAGAGCTTTACAGTAACCCAGCCTAGGCATCACAGACTACAGAGACTGAGGACCACATCAGGGCCAGAAAGACAACTCCATCACAGACTACAGAGAGACTGAGGACCACATCAGGGCCAGAAAGACAACTCCATCACAGACTACAGAGAGACTGAGGACCACATCAGGGCCAGAAAGACAACTCCATCACAGACTACAGAGAGACTGAGGACCACATCAGGGCCAGAAAGACAACTCCATCACAGACTACAGAGAGACTGAGGACCACATCAGGGCCAGAAAGACAACTCCATCACAGACTACAGAGAGACTGAGGACCACATCAGGGCCAGAAAGACAACTCCATCACCTGGCATCATGTAGTGCAACTCCAGCACCAGTCTCTGCTAGGAGTGGGTTCAACTCCAGTCTCTGCTCGGAGTGGGTTCAACTCCAGTCTCTGCTCGGAGTGGGTTCAACTCCAGTCTCTGCTCGGAGTGGGTTCAACTCCAGTCTCTGCTCGGAGTGGGTTCAACTCCAGGACCAGCCTCTGCTAGGAGTGGGTTCAACTCCAGCCTCTGCTAGGAGTGGGTTCAACTCCAGCCTCTGCTAGGAGTGGGTTCAACTCCAGCCTCTGCTAGGAGTGGGTTCAACTCCAGCCTCTGCTAGGAGTGGGTTCAGCTCAGTCTCCAGTGGGCAGTCTCTGCTAGGAGTGGGTTCAACTCCAGTCTCTGCTAGGAGTGGGTTCAACTCCAGTCTCTGCTAGGAGTGGGTTCAACTCCAGTCTCTGCTAGGAGTGGGTTCAACTCCAGTCTCTGCTAGGAGTGGGTTCAACTCCAGTCTCTGCTAGGAGTGGGTTCAACTCCAGTCTCTGCTAGGAGTGGGTTCAACTCCAGTCTCTGCTAGGAGTGGGTTCAACTCCAGTCTCTGCTAGGAGTGGGTTCAACTCCAGTCTCTGCTAGGAGTGGGTTCAACTCCAGTCTCTGCTAGGAGTGGGTTCAACTCCAGTCTCTGCTAGGAGTGGGTTCAACTCCAGTCTCTGTTCAACTCCAGGAGTGGGTTCAACTCCAGTCTCTGCTAGGAGTGGGTTCAACTCCAGTCTCTGCTAGGAGTGGGTTCAACTCCAGTCTCTGCTAGAGTGGGTTCAACTCCAGTCTCTGCTAGGAGTGGGTTCAACTCCAGTCTCTGCTAGGAGTGGGTTCAACTCCAGTCTCTGCTAGGAGTGGGTTCAACTCCAGTCTCTGCTAGGAGTGGGTTCAACTCCAGTCTCTGCTAGGAGTGGGTTCAACTCCAGTCTCTGCTAGGAGTGGGTTCAACTCCAGTCTCTGCTAGGAGTGGGTTCAACTCCAGTCTCTGCTAGGAGTGGGTTCAACTCCAGTCTCTGCTAGGAGTGGGTTCAACTCCAGTCTCTGCTAGGAGTGGGTTCAACTCCAGTCTCTCTGGGTTCAACTCCAGGAGTGGGTTCAACTCCAGTCTCTGCTAGGAGTGGGTTCAACTCCAGTCTCTGCTAGGAGTGGGTTCAACTCCAGTCTCTGCTAGGGAGTGGGTTCAACTCCAGTCTCTGCTAGGAGTGGGTTCAACTCCAGTCTCTGCTGGGTTCAACTCCAGTCTCTGCTAGGAGTGGGTTCAACTCCAGTCTCTGCTAGGAGTGGGTTCAACTCCAGTCTCTGCTAGTCTCTGCTAGGAGTGGGTTCAACTCCAGTCTCTGCTAGGAGTGGGTTCAACTCCAGTCTCTGCTAGGAGTGGGTTCAACTCCAGTCTCTGCTAGGAGTGGGTTCAACTCCAGGAGTGGGTTCAACTCCAGTCTCTGCTAGGAGTGGGTTCAACTCCAGTCTCTGCTAGGAGTGGGTTCAACTCCAGTCTCTGCTAGGAGTGGGTTCAACTCCAGTCTCTGCTAGGAGTGGGTTCAACTCCAGTCTCTGCTAGGAGTGGGTTCAACTCCAGTCTCTGCTAGGAGTGGGTTCAACTCCAGTCTCTGCTAGGAGTGGGTTCAACTCCAGTCTCTGCTAGGAGTGGGTTCAACTCCAGTCTCTGCTAGGAGTGGGTTCAACTCCAGTCTCTGCTAGGAGTGGGTTCAACTCCAGTCTCTGCTAGGAGTGGGTTCAACTCCAGTCTCTGCTAGGAGTGGGTTCAACTCCAGTCTCTGCTAGGAGTGGGTTCAACTCCAGTCTCTGCTAGGAGTGGGTTCAACTCCAGTCTCTGCTAGGAGTGGGTTCAACTCCAGTCTCTGCTAGGAGTGGGTTCAACTCCAGTCTCTGCTAGGAGTGGGTTCAACTCCAGTCTCTGCTAGGAGTGGGTTCAACTCCAGTCTCTGCTAGGAGTGGGTTCAACTCCAGTCTCTGGAGTGGGTTCAACTCCAGTCTCTGCTAGAGTGGGTTCAACTCCAGGACCAGTCTCTGCTAGGAGTGGGTTCAACTCCAGGACCAGTCTCTGCTAGGAGTGGGTTCAACTCCAGGACCAGTCTCTGCTAGGAGTGGGTTCAACTCCTGCACCAGTCTCTGCTAGGAGTGGGTTCAACTCCAGGACCAGTCTCTGCTAGGAGGGGGTTCAACTCCAGCACCAGTCTCTGCTAGGAGGGGGTTCAACTCCAGTCTCTGCTAGGAGTGGGTTCAACTCCAGGACCAGTCTCTGCTAGGAGTGGGTTCAACTCCAGGACCAGTCTCTGCTAGGAGTGGGTTCAACTCCAGGACCAGTCTCTGCTAGGAGTGGGTTCAACTCCAGGACCAGTCTCTGCTAGGAGTGGGTTCAACTCCAGGACCAGTCTCTGCTAGGAGTGGGTTCAACTCCTGCACCAGTCTCTGCTAGGGAGTGGGTTCAACTCCAGGACCAGTCTCTGCTAGGAGGGGGTTCAACTCCAGTCTCTGCTAGGAGGGGGTTCAACTCCAGTCTCTGCTAGGAGTGGGTTCAACTCCAGGACCAGTCTCTGCTAGGAGTGGGTTCAACTCCAGGACCAGTCTCTGCTAGGAGTGGGTTCAACTCCAGGACCAGTCTCTGCTAGGAGTGGGTTCAACTCCAGGACCAGTCTCTGCTAGGAGTGGGTTCAACTCCAGGACCAGTCTCTGCTAGGAGTGGGTTCAACTCCAGTCTCTGCTAGGAGTGGGTTCAACTCCAGGACCAGTCTCTGCTAGGAGTGGGTTCAACTCCAGGACCAGTCTCTGCTAGGAGTGGGTTCAACTCCAGCACCAGTCTCTGCTAGGAGTGGGTTCAACTCCAGTCTCTGCTAGGAGTGGGTTCAACTCCAGGACCAGTCTCTGCTAGGAGTGGGTTCAACTCCAGTCTCTGCTAGGAGTGGGTTCAACTCCAGGACCAGTCTCTGCTAGGAGTGGGTTCAACTCCAGCACCAGTCTCTGCTAGGAGTGGGTTCAACTCCAGCACCAGTCTCTGCTAGGAGTGGGTTCAACTCCAGTCTCTGCTAGGAGTGGGTTCAACTCCAGCACCAGTCTCTGCTAGGAGTGGGTTCAACTCCAAGACCAGTCTTTGCTAGGAGTGGGTTCAACTCCAAGACCAGTCTTTGCTAGGAGTGGGTTCAACTCCAGTCTCTGCTAGGAGTGGGTTCAACTCCAGTCTCTGCTAGGAGTGGGTTCAACTCCAGGACCAGTCTCTGCTAGGAGTGGGTTCAACTCCAGGACCAGTCTCTGCTAGGAGTGGGTTCAACTCCAGTCTCTGCTAGGAGTGGGTTCAACTCCAGTCTCTGCTAGGAGTGGGTTCAACTCCAGTCTCTGCTAGGAGTGGGTTCAACTCCAGGACCAGTCTCTGCTAGGAGTGGGTTCAACTCCAGGACCAGTCTCTGCTAGGAGTGGGTTCAACTCCAGGACCAGTCTCTGCTAGGAGTGGGTTCAACTCCAGGACCAGTCTCTGCTAGGAGTGGGTTCAACTCCAGGACCAGTCTCTGCTAGGAGTGGGTTCAACTCCAGGACCAGTCTCTGCTAGGAGTGGGTTCAACTCCAGGACCAGTCTCTGCTAGGAGTGGGTTCAACTCCAGCACCAGTCTCTGCTAGGAGTGGGTTCAACTCCAGTCTCTGCTAGGAGTGGGTTCAACTCCAGGACCAGTCTCTGCTAGGAGTGGGTTCAACTCCAGCACCAGTCTCTGCTAGGAGTGGGTTCAACTCCAGCCTCTGCTAGGAGTGGGTTCAACTCCAGGACCAGTCTCTGCTAGGAGTGGGTTCAACTCCAGCACCAGTCTCTGCTAGGAGTGGGTTCAACTCCAGTCTCTGCTAGGAGTGGGTTCAACTCCAGTCTCTGCTAGGAGTGGGTTCAACTCCAGGACCAGTCTCTGCTAGGAGTGGGTTCAATTCTCCCCAATTCCTCCCACCCCTCCTCCTCCATACCTTCCACCTCACCTCCCCCCACCACCCTATATACCTTCTACCCCATCTCCCCCCTCCCCTATACCTTCCACCTCACCTCCCCCACCACCCCATACCTTCCACCTCACCTCCCCCACCCCCTCCCCTATACCTTCCACCCCCACCCCCCCCCCTATACCTTCCACCCCATCTCCCCCACCCCCTATATACCTTCCACCTCACCTCCCCCACCCCCTCCCCTATACCTTCCACCCCATCTCCCTCCAACCCTCTATACCTTCCACCTCACCTCCCCCACCCCCTCCCTATACCTTCCACCTCACCTCCCCCACCCCCTCCCCTATACCTTCCACCTCACCTCCCCCACCCCCTCCCCTATACCTTCCACCCCATCTCCCCCACCCCCTATATATACCTTCCACCTCACCTCCCCCACCCCCTCCCCTATACCTTCCACCCCATCTCCCCCACCCCCTATATACCTTCCACCTCACCTCCCCCACCCCCTCCACTATACCTTCCACCCCATCTCCCTCCAACCCCCTATACCTTCCACCCCGCCTCCTCCATACCTTCCACCTCACCTCCCCCACCACCACCCTATATACCTTCTACCCCATCTCCCCTATACCTTCCACCTCACCTCCCCCACCACCCTATACCTTCCACCTCACCTCCCCACCCCCCTATACCTTCCACCTCACCTCCCCCCCACCCCCTATACCTTCCACCCCATCTCCCCCAACCCCTTATACCTTCCACCCCTCCTCCTCCATAACTTCCACCTCACCTCCCCCACCCCCTCCCCTATACTTTCCACCTCCCCACCCCCATACCTTCCACCTCACCTCCCCCACCCCCTATATCTCCCACCTCCCCTCCCTCCACCCCTCCATACCCCCCCTATATCTTCCACCTCACCTCCTCCACCCCCCTATACCTTCCACCTCCCCCACCCCCTATATCTTCCACCTCCCCTCCCTCCACCCCTCCTCCATACCCCCCCCCCCCCCACTCCCTCTTTCCTCACCCCTTTGGAGTCTTTAACGAAGTAACTCCCGCTAGAACCCTGAGAGATTCTCTCTGGGAAGACTCCGCCCTCGATGGCCTGCTCCGCCCTCTGAATGATGTCACCAAACTCTGGGTCACCGGGGAAATGGTTAAAGTCTCCACTACCGTTACCTGAATGGAGGGGAGAGAGAGAATGTTGACTTGTTTTTCTTTCAAATA
>NW_025747171.1:15000-57500 GCF_021184085.1 Oncorhynchus gorbuscha
CACTGTGACTGACCCTAAACAGAGAGGACACAGTGGCAGAATACCACTGTGACTGACCCTAAACAGAGAGGACACAGTGGCAGAAGACCACTGTGACTGACCCTAAACAGAGAGGACACAGTGGCAGAAGACCACTGTGACTGACCCTAAACAGAGAGGACACAGTGGCAGAAGACCACTGTGACTGACCCTAAACAGAGAGGACACAGTGGCAGAATACCACTGTGACTGACCCTAAACAGAGAGGACACAGTGGCAGAAGACCACTGTGACTGACCCTAAACAGAGGACACAGTGGCAGAATACCACTGTGACTGACCCTAAACAGAGAGGACACAGTGGCAGAAGACCACTGTGACTGACCCAAACTTACAGAAAAGAGAAAGGCCACCAGAGGCAGACATGGCTCTCAAGAGAAGACAGACTATGTGCTCACTGCCCACAAAATGAGGTGGAAACAGAGCTGCACTTCCTCACCTCCTGCCCAATGTATGACCATATTAGAGATACATATTTCCCCCAGATTACACAGATCCACCAAGAATCTCCCATATCTGCTGGGTGAAATACCAGTGTGCCATCACAGCAGCAAGATGTGTGACCTGTTGCCACAAGAAAAGGGCAACCAGTGAAGAACAAACACCAGTGTAAAAACAACCCATATTTATATTTAAATAGCACTTTAAATAGTTAAAACGCACAAAAGAGAGAGAGAGACGCCATGTCTAGCAAGCTACTAACATGAACGCATTATTCTATTCTCCTCCGGTCACCACCGGCTCTTTACCTGGCGAGGTAAGGTTATCTTTATCCGACGATGAACTCCGTCGGTTCCGCCTCGTCCTCTTCCGCCTCTCGCCCCGAGGTGACGACGCGCCTCCGGATAAACACGGTAACAACAGAGTCTCTTCCCCAGAACCGTCCGTCTCCAATTCGGTAAGAACACTTTCACACGAACCCGAGATCCGAATCGCGACCCCGGGGTTTGTCCCAGACCCGACTGTGTTTCTATCGAACAACGTCGACAGCGGCTCCTGTGACCGAAAGTTGAGATCCGTGGTAGAAGCAGCAGCGGCGGCGGAGGCGGTTACCGGGGCTATGTCATCCGCCACCACCGGATCGGTCTCGTTTGGTTCGCATTCCGACATCATTGTTGATCGCTTATTTATTTTTTATTACAAATCTTACAAATGTTTAAAAAATTGTTTAGTTCAAACGCTACATATTTTCATCGCTCCATTGGTAAAAAAAAAACAATGTTTATTTCTTTGACACCGGCTTGCTCGATAGTCGCTAGTTACTTAGCGGGAGATTATTTCACCCGTTAATAAATTGTCCACATCAGCCAAAGATCGCTTCCGGTTTCTACAGCGCATGCGCGTTGATACCAAACGCAGCCTGACCAGATTTAAAGGGGACGTGTAGCAAATGTCTCTGCCTGAGGGGAGGAGGAAGGAGGAGGAAGGAGGAGGAAGGGAGAGGAAGGGAGAGGAAGAGAGATGAAGAGAGATGAAGAGAGATGAAGAGAGATGAAGAGAGATTGAGAAGGATGTAATTTGGGGTGTTCCTATATGTGGGCATTACTGCATATGCAGGAAACAATCTTTATACTTCTATTTGTCCATGTTTAAACTAGGATGGAGGCTGGGGAGACACTGCTAGCTAACTAGCTAGGACTCTAGTACATACAGAATGGAGGCTGAGGAGACACTGCTAACTAGCTAGGACTCTAGTACATACAGAATGGAGGCTGAGGAGACACTGCTAGCTAGCTAGGACTCTGGTACATACAGAATGGAGGCTGAGGAGACACTGCTAGCTAGCTAGGACTCTAGTACATACAGAATGGAGGCTGAGGAGACACAGAGCTAGGACTCTGGTACATACAGAATGGAGGCTGAGGAGACACTGCTAGCTAGCTAGGACTCTGGTACATACAGAATGGAGGCTGAGGAGACACTGCTAGCTAGCTAGGGATGGAGGCTGAGGAGACACTGCTAGCTGCTAGGACTCTGGTACATACAGAATGGAGGCTGAGGAGACACTGCTAGCTAGCTAGGACTCTGGTACATACAATATGGAGGCTGAGGAGACACTGCTGCTAGCTAGGACTCTGTACATACAGAATGGAGGCTGAGGAGACACTGCTAGCTAGCTAGGACTCTGGTACATACAATATGGAGGCTGAGGAGACACTGCTAGCTAGCTAGGACTCTGGTACATACAGATGGAGGCTGAGGAGACACTGCTAGCTAGCTAGGACTCTGGTACACAGTGTGCTGTGTTGTTAATGCAGTTTATGTGAAGAACACATACCATTGTAAATACAACTTATATTTGTTTTTTTCCCCCCCCATTTTGCACTCTTAACTATTTGCACATCATTACAACACGGTATATAGACATAATAAGACATTTTCAATATATTTTATTATTTTTGGAACTTTTGTAAGTGGAAGGATTTTTTGAAATCAACAAAGCATGAGAAGACTTTGCCTTTGTTTTGTTTTTGGTTTGTTTGTCAATTAGTGTGAATATGTGTTCTGTCACACTGTCATTTCGTAAAAAGCCAATTTGACATTGTTTTCACTGAGGAAATGTACATCTCTGCTTTTAATGATAATGCAGAGTATTTTCCCAAGGTTGCTGTTGACGCATATCCCAAGGTAGTTATTGGGGTCAAATTTGTCTCCACTTTTGTGGATTGGGGTGATCGGTCCTTGGTTCCAAATACTGGGGAAGATTCCAGAGCTAAGGATGGAGTTAAAGAGTTTAAATATAGTAGGAATTTGTTGTGTGTATATTTTATAATTTAATTGAGGATACCATCAACACCACAGGCCCGTTTGGGTTGGAAGGTTTGGAATTTGTCCTGTAGTTCATTCAATGTTTTGGAGAGTCCAGTGGGTTTAGTGAATTTGTCCCTGTTTAATGTAATTAGAGAATCAGTGGGTTCAGGTAGTGTTTAATGTAATTAGAGAATCCAGTGGGTTCAGGTAGTGTTTAATGTAATTAGAGAATCCAGTGGGTTCAGGTAGTGTTTAATGTAATTAGAGAATCCAGTGGGTTCTGGTAGTGTTTAATTTAATTGGAGAATCCAGTGGGTTCAGGTAGTGTTTAATGTAATTAGAGAATCCAGTGGGTTCAGGTAGTGTTTAATGTAATTAGAGAATCCAGTGTGTTCAGGTAGTGTTCAATGTAATTAGAGAATCCAGTGGGTTCTGGTAGTGTTTATTATTAATGTAATTAGAGAATCCAGTGGGTTCAGGTAGTGTTCAATGTAATTAGAGAATCCAGTGGGTTCAGGTAGTGTTTAATGTAATTAGAGAATCCAGTGGGTTCAGGTAGTGTTCAGGTAGTGTTTAATGTAATTAGAGAATCCAGTGGGTTCAGGTAGTGTTTAATGTAATTAGAGAATCCAGTGGGTTCAGGTAGTGTTTAATGTAATTAGAGAATCCAGTGGGTTCAAGTGTTCAATGTAATTAGAGAATCCAGTGGGTTCAGGTAGTGTTCAATGTAATTAGAGAATCCAGTGGGTCCTGGTAGTGTTTAATGTAGTTAGAGAATCCAGTGGGTTCAGGTAGTGTTTAATTTAATTAGAGAATCCAGTGGGTCCTGGTAGTGTTTAATAGCTGATTTTAAATTGTGTATTTGATCATGTATTTGTTTTTGCTGTTTGTTCTTTGTTATAGAGCCAAAAATATTACATAATTGGTTTATCCATACATCTCTGTTTTGGATAGATAACTCTTTGTGTTGCTGTTTGTTAGTGAGTTCCTATTTTCCCAGAAGTGGTTAGAATATGTCCTTTATTAAACTAGGCAAGTCAGTTAAGAACAAATTCTTGTTTACAATGACAGCCTACCCCGGACAACGCTGGGCCAATTGTGCACCACCCTGTGGGACTCCCAATCACAGCCGGATATGATACAGCCTAGAATCGAACCAGGGACTGTAGTGACGCCTCTTGGGCTGAGATGCAGTGCCTTAGACACCCGGCGCCCTATACTCTATGGATTCTTCAATTACATTGAGCTGATTCCTGACGTGCTGTTCCTTCTTTTTCCGTAATGTATTTCTGTAATGTTTAAGTGATTCACCGTAGTGAAGGCTCAGGTTTTCTGTCTCTCTGTGTTTTTGGCTGGACAGGTTTCTCAAAAAAAAAATTTTTTTTTGCGTTCTTCATCAAACCATTTGTCATTGTTATTCATTTTCTTATGTTGTCTGCTTGTGTTAGATTCTCCTGTCTCTCTCTCTCTCTCTCTCTCTCTCTCTCTCTCTCTCTCTCTCTCTCTCTCTCTCTCTCTCTCTCTCTCTCTCTCTCTCTCTCTCTCTCTCTCTGTCTCTCTGTCTCTCGCTCTGTCTGTCTCCTCAGATCTCCAGGCTCAAAGCTTCAACCCACCAGGTTGGTAGAGTATAAATCTACACTGATTATAGCAGTTCTATATGAGTCCCCTTTATACCACATGGAGAATTTCCTGGGTCCATACACACCATCCAGTCCATACAAAACAACACAATGAATATGTCCTGTTCCATGGAACTACTAACACTTGTCAACCACAAAGCATTACTGCTGCTAGAATAACAGAAACACTGTCATCATCTGTCAAATTAAATGTAGTTATATAGCCCTTCTCACATCAGCTGATATCTCAAAGTGCTGTACAGAAACCCAGCCTAAAACCCCAAACAACAAGCAATGCAGGTGTAGAAGCACGGTGGCTAGGGAAAACTCCCTAGAAAGGCCAAAACCTAGGAAGAAACCTAGAGAGGAACCAGGCTATGTGGGGTGGCCAGTCCTCTTCTGGCTGTGCCGGGTAGAGATTATAACAGAACATGGCCAAGATGTTCAAATGTTCATAAATGACCAGCATGGTCGAATAATAACAAGGCAGAACAGTTGAAACTGGAGCAGCAGCATGGCCAGGTGGACTGGGGACAGCAAGGAGTCATCATGTCAGGTAGTCCTGGGGCATGGTCCTAGGGCTCAGGTCCTCCGAGAGAGAGAAAGAAAGAGAGAATTAGAGAGAGCATATGTAGTTATATAGCCCTTCTCACATCAGCTGATATCTCAAGGTGCTGTACAGAAACCCAGCCTAAACCCCCAAACAACAAGCAATGCAGGTGTCCTCACCACTGTGTTTCACTCTCTGCTGTTTACAGCTGAACACTCAGTCAGACTGGTGAATGGGACCACTTCCTGCTCTGGCACAGCGGAAGTCTTCTACAGAGGAGAGAGTGGTCGGGTCTATGTACTGAGTGGTCGGGCATGATGAGAGAGAGGCTAAGAGTGTGTGTAAGAGAGCTGAGACTGTGGGAATGATGTAGCTGAATCTAGAGGGCCTCTGTTTGAAAAGAGAAGAAGAGGAGTCAGACTAGGTGGTTGTTATGTAAATGAGTCTTCTATTACAGAGTGTGACATCACAGGAAGAGGACGTAGTGTCTGTGTCAGACTAGGGGGTTGTTATGCAAATGAGTCTTCTATTACATAGTGTGACCTCACAGGAAGAGGACGTAGTGTCTGTGTCAGACTAGGGGGTTGTTATGCAAATGAGTCTTCTATTGCAGAGTGTGACCTCACAGGAAGAGGACGTAGTGTCTGTGTCAGACTAGGGGGTTGTTATGCAAATGAGTCTTCTATTGCAGAGTGTGACATCACAGGAAGAGGACGTAGTGTCTGTGTCAGACTAGGGGGTTGTTATGTAAATGAGTCTTCTATTACAGAGTGTGACATCACACGTAGTGTCTGTGACATCACAGGAAGAGGACGTAGTGTCTGTGACATCTAAGAAGAGGACGTAGTGTGACATCAGGAAGAGGACGTAGTGTCTGTGACATCATAAGAAAGGAGTGTCTGTGACATCATAAGAAGAGTGTCTGTGACATCACAGGAAGAGGACGTAGTGTCTGTGTCAGTGTCTGTGACATCACAGGAAGAGGGTAGTGTCTGTGACATCATAAAAGAGTCTTCTAGTGTCTGTGACATCACAGGAAGAGGACGTAGTGTCTGTGACATCATAAGAAGAGGGGTAGTGTCTGTGACATCACAGGAAGAGGACATAGTGTCTGTGACATCATAAGAAGAGGACGTAGTGTCTGTGACATCATAAGAAGAGGACGTAGAGTGTCTGTGACATCAGACTAGGACGTAGTGTCTGTGACATCATAAGAAGAGGACGTAGTGTCTGTGACATCATAAGAAGAGGGCGTAGTGTCTGTGACATCATAAGAAATGAGTGTCTGTGACATCATAAGAACACGTAGTGTGTGACATCCGTAGTGTCATCATAAGAAGAGGACGTAGTGTCTGTGACATCATAAGAAGAGGACAGTGTCTGTGACATCATAAGAAGAGGGGTGTCTGTGACATCATAAGAAAATGAGTCTTGACATCATTACATAGTGTGTGACATCACAGGAAGAGGACGAGTGTCTGTGACATCATAAGAAGAGGACGTAGTGTCTGTGACATCACAGGAAGAGGGTTGTCTGTGACATCATAAAATGAGTGTCTGTGACATCACAGGAAGAGGACGTAGTGTCTGTGACATCATAAGAAGAGGACGTAGTGTCTGTGACATCACAGGAAGAGGACGTAGTGTCTGTGACATCATAAGAAGAGGACGTAGTGTCTGTGACATCATAAGAAGAGGACGTAGTGTCTGTGACATCATAAGAAGTCGTAGTGTCTGTGACATCACATAGTGTCTGTGACATCACAAGAAGAGGACGTAGTGTCTGTGACATCACAGGAAGAGGGTTGTGTCTGTGACATCATAAGAAGAGGACGTAGTGTCTGTGACATCATAAGAAGAGGACGTAGTGTCTGTGACATCATAAGAAGAGGACGAGTGTCTGTGACATCATAAGAAGAGGACGTAGTGTCTGTGACATCATAAGAAGAGGACGGTGTCTGTGACATCATAAGAATAGTGTCTGTGACATCATAAGAAGAGGACAGTGTCTGTGACATCACAGGAAGAGGACGTAGTGTCTGTGACATCATAAGAAGAGGACGTAGTGTCTGTGACATCATAAGAAGAGGACGTAGTGTCTGTGACCATCATAAGAAGAGGACGTAGTGTCTGTGACATCACAGGAAGAGGACGTAGTGTCTGTGACATCATAAGAAGAGGACAGTGTCTGTGACATCATAAGAAGAGGACGTAGTGTCTGTGACATCATAAGAAGAGGACGTAGTGTCTGTGACATCACAGGAAGAGGACGTAGTGTCTGTGACATCATAAGAAGAGGACGTAGTGTCTGTGACATCATAAGAAGAGGACGTAGTGTCTGTGACATCACAGGAAGAGGACGTAGTGTCTGTGACATCATAAGAAGAGGACGTAGTGTCTGTGACATCATAAGAAGAGGACGTAGTGTCTGTGACATCATAAGAAGAGGACGTAGTGTCTGTGACATCATAAGAAGAGGACGTAGTGTCTGTGACATCATAAGAAGAGGACGTAGTGTCTGTGACATCACAGGAAGAGGACGTAGTGTCTGTGACATCATAAGAAGAGGACGTAGTGTCTGTGACATCATAAGAAGAGGACGTAGTGTCTGTGACATCATAAGAAGAGGACGTAGTGTCTGTGACATCACAGGAAGAGGACGTAGTGTCTGTGACATCATAAGAAGAGGACGTAGTGTCTGTGACATCATAAGAAGAGGACGTAGTGTCTGTGACATCACAGGAAGAGGACGTAGTGTCTGTGACATCATAAGAAGAGGACGTAGTGTCTGTGACATCATAAGAAGAGGACGTAGTGTCTGTGACATCATAAGAAGAGGACGTAGTGTCTGTGACATCACAGGAAGAGGACGTAGTGTCTGTGACATCATAAGAAGAGGACGTAGTGTCTGTGACATCATCTAGTGTCTGTGACATCATAAGAAGAGGACGTAGTGTCTGTGACATCATAAGAAGAGGACGTAGTGTCTGTGACATCACAGGAAGAGGACGTAGTGTCTGTGACATCATAAGAAGAGGACGTAGTGTCTGTGACATCATAAGAAGAGGACGTAGTGTCTGTGACATCATAAGAAGAGGACGTAGTGTCTGTGACATCATAAGAAGAGGACGTAGTGTCTGTGACATCATAAGAAGAGGACGTAGTGTCTGTGACATCATAAGAAGAGGACGTAGTGTCTGTGACATCATAAGAAGAGGACGTAGTGTCTGTGACATCATAAGAAGAGGACGAGTGTCTGTGACATCATAAGAAGAGGACGTAGTGTCTGTGACATCATAAGAAGAGGACGTAGTGAATATTATCATCACGTGTTCTGTTCAGGTAAGATTTATTTGTACATTATACAATATTTAATTTTAAAATAGAGGGAGAGATGTCAGATGTATTTTAAACATTATATTTGCGTTTGTCATATTGGTTTATGGGAGATGTTCATGGGCAGATCATTGTAGTTCAGATGGTACTGAAGTGAAGCTGCCTGATGGATGTCCAGCTGTTTATTTTCTATAAAGTGAAGTGAACTTATTCCTGTCTCCTGCCTGCATTATTCCCAACCCGATCCTGAGTGACTAAGAATCAAAATCAAATCAAATCAAATTTATTTATATAGCCCTTCGTACATCAGCTGATATCTCAAAGTGCTGTACAGAAACCCAGCCTAAAACCCCAAACACATCTAGGAAAAACTAAGGCCAAAACCTAGGAAGAAACCTAGAGAGGAACCGGGCTATGTGGGGTGGCCAGTCCTCTTCTGGCTGTGCCGGGTAGAGATTATAACAGAAAATGACCAAGATGTTCAAATGTTCATAAATGACCAGCATGGTCAAATAATAATAAGGCAGAACAGTTGAAACTGGAGCAGCAGCACAGTCAGGTGGACTGGGGACAGCAAGGAGCCATCATGTCAGGTAGTCCTGGGGCACGGTCCTAGGGCTCAGGTCCAGCATGGTTGAATAATAGTAAGGCAGAACAGTTGAAACTGGAGCAGGAGCATGGCCAGGTGGACTGGGGACAGCAAGGAGTCCTCATGTCAGGTAGTCCTGGGACATGGTCCTAGGGCCCAGGCCAGTTGAAACTGGAGCAGCAGCATGGCCAGGTGGACTGGGGACAGCAAGGAGTCATCATGTCAGGTAGTCCTGGGGCATGGTTCTATCAGGTCCTCCGAGAGAGAGAAAGAAGAGAAGGAGAGGAACGCACACTTAGATTTACACAGGACACCGAATAGGACAGGATCTCCAGATAAACAAACTGACCCTAGCCCCCCGACACATAAACTACTGCAGCATAAATACTGGAGGCTGAGACAGGAGGGGTCAGGAGACACTGTGGCCCCATCCGAGGACACCCCGGACAGGGCCAAACAGGAAGGATATAACCCCACCCACTTTGCCAAAGCACAGCCCCCACACCACTAGAGGGAAATCTTCAACCACCAACTTACCATCCTGAGACAAGGCCGAGTATAGCCCACAAAGATCTCCGACACGGTACAACCCAAGGGGGAAAAGACAGGCCGACCACAACAGTGAATCAACCCACCCAGGTGACGCACCCCCCAGGGACGGCACGAGAGAGCCCCAGCAAGCCAGTGACTCAGCCCCGTAACAGGGTTAGAGGCAGAGACATCCCAGTGGAAAAAGGGGAACCGGCCAGGCAGAGACAGCAAGGGCGGTTCGTTGCTCCAGAGCCTTAGTGTTCACCTTCTCCTGGGCCAGACTACACTCAATCATATGACCCACTGAAGAGATGAGTCTTCAGTAAAGACTTAAAGGTTGAGACCGAGTTTGTCTCTGACATGGGTAGGCAGACCGTTCCATAAAAATGGAGCTCTATAGGAGAAAGCCCTGCCTCCAGCTGTTTGCTTAGAAATTCTAGGTACAATTAGGAGGCCTGCGTCTTGTGACCAGCATAAGTATAGGTATGTACGGCAGGACCAAATCAGAGAGGTAGGTAGGAGCAAGCCCATGTAATGCTTTGTAGGTTAGCAGTAAAACCTTGAAATCAGCCCTTGCTTTGACAGGAAGCCAGTGTAGAGAGGCTAGCACTGGAGTAATATGATCAAATTTTTTGGTTCTAGTCAGGATTCTAGCAGCCGTATTTAGCACTAACTGAAGTTTATTTAGTGCTTTGTAGCCGGAAAATAGAGCATTGCAGTAGTCTAACCTAGAAGTGACAAAAGCATGGATTAATTTTTCTGCATCATTTTTGGACAGAAAGTTTCTGATTTTTGCAATGTTACGTAGATGGAAAAAAGCTGTCCTCGAAATGGTCTTGATATGTTCTTCAAAAGAGAGATCAGGGTCCAGAGTAACGCCAGAGGTCCTTCACAGTTTTATTTGAGACGACTGTACAACCATTAAGATTAATTGTCAGATTCAACAGAAGATCTCTTTGTTTCTTGGGACCTAGAACAAGCATCTCTGTGGACGAGTTTAATAGTAGAAAGTTTGCAGCCATCCACTTCCTTATGTCTGAAACACATGCTTCTAGCGAGGGCAATTTTGGTGCTTCACCATGTTTCATTGAAATGTACAGCTGTGTGTCATGCATAGCAGTGAAAGTTTACATTATGTTTTCGAATAACATCCCCAAGAGGTAAAATATATAGTGAAAACAATAGTGGTCCTAAAACAGAACCTTGAGGTGAAACAGTTGATTTGTCAGAGGACAAACCATTCACAGAGACAAACTGATATCTTTCCGACAGATAAGACCTAAACCAGGCCAGAACATGTCCGTGTAGACCAATTTGGGTTTCCAATCTCTCCAAAAGAATGTGGTGATCGATGGTATCAAAAGCAGCACTAAGGTCTAGGAGCACGAGGACAGATGCCATTAAGAACCCATTTCTACCTCTTACAGTATCAAACATAGCAAACTACTATCTTTTATCCAACATATTTGTGTTTAGTCCTTGACAGTGTCCTCTTCAAATTTGATTGACTGTTCAACCAACTCTTTTTCTCCAGAGTCTGTGCGGCTTGTGGATGGAGCTGGTCTCTGCTCTGGGAGAGTGGAGGTGAAGTCCAATCAGTCCTGGGCCTCAGTGTGTGAAGCTGACTTTGACAGGCAGGATGCAGAGGTAGTCTGTAGGGATGTTGGCTGTGGGGCTCCTGCAGCTCTACAGGGGGGGCTCTATGGAGAAGGTGAGGGTCAGACCTGGGATAAAGAGTTCCAGTGTAAAGGCAATGAGTCCCTTCTCCTGGACTGTGACAACTCAGACAGAGAGAACAACACCTGCCTACCTGGTAATGCTGTTGGAGTCACCTGCTCAGGTAAGAAACAGTTTGTCACTCAGTCAACATTGTTTCTCACCTGGAGTGGAGAATATGAGAGACAATATAGGTGTGTTTTATTGAGTAAATAGAAAGATTACTGTCTCTCTCTTTTCTTTTCTCAGAGCCTGATGATGTGAGGCTGGTGGGAGGAGGCAGTCGCTATGCTGTCAACCAGGGAGGGTGGAGGATGGTGGAGCTGAAGACTGGCCTGCAGCTGCAGTAGTGTGTAGACAGCTGTGCTGTGCAGTGGTACGACCAGGACAGTGGGAGCTGGAGACTGGGGCCTGGCCAGGACGCCTGCAGCTGCAGTAGTGTGTAGACAGCTGTGCTGTGCAGTGGTACGACCAGGACAGTGGGAGCTGGAGACTGGGGCCTGGCCAGGACGCCTGCAGCTGCAGTAGTGTGTAGACAGCTGTGCTGTGCAGTGGTACGACCAGGACGGTGGGAGCTGGAGACTGGGGCCTGGCCAGGACACCTGCAGCTGCAGTAGTGTGTAGACAGCTGTGCTGTGCAGTGGTACGACCAGGACGGTGGGAGCTGGAGACTGGGGCCTGGCCAGGACACCTGCAGCTGCAGTAGTGTGTAGACAGCTGTGCTGTGCAGTGGTACGACCAGGACAGTGGGAGCTGGAGACTGGGGCCTGGCCAGGACACCTGCAGCTGCAGTAGTGTGTAGACAGCTGTGCTGTGCAGTGGTACGACCAGGACGGTGGGAGCTGGAGACTGGGGCCTGGCCAGGACACCTGCAGCTGCAGTAGTGTGTAGACAGCTGTGCTGTGCAGTGGTACGACCAGGACGGTGGGAGCAGGAGACTGGGGCCTGGCCAGGACACCTGCAGCTGCAGTAGTGTGTAGACAGATGTGCTGTGGCTCCACTGTTTCAGAACTACTTGGAAACATCACTAGAGGGTTTGGAGTTTACTGTTATGGGATCTGAACCTTCACTGAGGAAATGTTGAAGAACACATGAACTCCTTCGGTGGACTCACCGTGATCTGCTCAGGTAATAACAAAGATATTATCATTGATATTCATCTAATTTCCTTCATTCATACAACTTCCTCTGCAAAACAGTGACTCTGTTTAGCTCTTCAGTGGGAATCAAACGCAACTTAAATATCCCAGAATGCTTTTGTATTTTAATGTTATCTCAGTGAACGTCTCTACTCAGTCCCATGGTCTCAGTGACTGTAGGCCCACTACTCATGTCGCCCTGTGAGGGAGGGTGGCTAAGCACTGTTACATGACCACATCACATCACCACCTCCTACCTGTACCACAAGGTGAAGACATTTACTCCGCCGTGACAGTAAATGTCTGACTCTTATTAATGTCTGACAGTTGGTGCTGTGTCTCCCTAGACCACCAGGAGGCAGAAGAGAGTGAACAGGGTGAGCAGCATGGATCTTCATGTCAATGCTATGGAGATGGACGGAGTAGGATGAAGCTGACCCTACATACTGATCTCAGGTCAGTCTTGTGTTTTAAATTGGAGTAGGATGAAGCTGACCCTACATGCTGATCTCAGGTCAGTTTTGTGTTTTAACATCAGAGGAGGAGTAGGATGAAGCTGGCCCTACATACTGATCTCAGGTCAGTCTTGTGTTTTAAAATAGGAGTAGGATGAAGCTGGCCCTACATACTGATCTCAGGTCAGTTTTGTGTTTTAAAATAGGAGTAGGATGAAGCTGACCCTACATACTGATCTCAGGTCAGTCTTGTGTTTTAACATCAGAGGAGGAGTAGGATGAAGCTGGCCCTACATGCTGATCTCAGGTCAGTCTCGTGTTTTAACATCAGAGGAGGAGTAGGATGAAGCTGACCCTACATGCTGATCTCAGGTCAGTTTTGTGTTTTAACATCAGAGGAGGAGTAGGATGAAGCTGACCCTACATGCTGATCTCAGGTCAGTCTTGTGTTTTAACATCAGAGGAGGAGTAGGATGAAGCTGACCCTACATGCTGATCTCAGGTCAGTTTTGTGTTTTAACATCAGAGGAGGTGTAGGATGAAGCTGACCCTACATGCTGATCTCAGGTCAGTTTTGTGTTTTAACATCAGAGTAGGAGTAGGATGAAGCTGACCCTACATGCTGATCTCAGGTCAGTTTTGTGTTTTAACATCAGAGGAGGAGTAGGATGAAGCTGACCCTACATGCTGATCTCAGGTCAGTCTTGTGTTTTAACATCAGAGTAGGAGTAGGATGAAGCTGGCCCTACATACTGATCTCAGGTCAGTTTTGTGTTTTCAAATCGATGGTCAGGAAAGCAACGATCTATAAAATGTGATGGTAAACCTAAAAGGAAAACCACCTCAAAATATATTTTGGTATTTGTTTCATTAGTCCATTGTTGATATAGTCCCTAAATGTTTTGCATGTCAGCAATCAAGTTTTCCAGATATATAACTTTAAAGATATGCAGCTTGTATGGTTACATGGGGTTTGGGGTAACATGGGGTTTGGGGTAACATGGGGTTTGGGGTAACATGGGGTTTGGGGTAACATGGGGTTTGGGGTAACATGGGGTTTGGGGTAACATGGGGTTTGGGGTAACACGGGGTTTGGGGTAACACGGGGTTTGGGGTAACATGGGGTTTGGGGTAACACGGGGTTTGGGGTAACATAGGGTTTGGGGTAACATAGGGTTTGGGGTAACATGGGGTTTGGGGTAACATGGGGTTTGGGGTAACATGGGGTTTGGGGTTACACGGGGTTTGGGGTTACATGGGGTTTGGGGTAACATGGGGTTTGGGGTAACATGGGGTTTGGGGTAACATGGGGTTTGGGGTAACATGGGGTTTGGGGTAACATGGGGTTTGGGGTAACATGGGGTTTGGGGTAACACGGGGTTTGGGGTAACATGGGGTTTGGGGTAACATGGGGTTTGGGGTAACATGGGGTTTGGGGTAACATGGGGTTTGGGGTAACACGGGGTTTGGGGTAACATGGGGTTTGGGGTAACATGGGGTTTGGGGTAACATGGGGTTTGGGGTAACACGGGGTTTGGGGTAACACGGGGTTTGGGGTAACACAGGGTTTGGGGTAACATGGGGTTTGGGATAACATGGGGTTTGGGGTAACATGGGGATTGGTAACACAGGGTTTGGGGTAACATGGGGATTGGTAACACAGGGTTTGGGGTAACACGGGGTTTGGGGTAACATGGGGTTTGGGGTAACATGGGGTTTGGGGTAACACGGGGTTTGGGGTAACACGGGGTTTGGGGTAACATGGGGTTTGGGATAACATGGGGTTTGGGGTAACATGGGGATTGGTAACACAGGGTTTGGGGTAACATGGGGATTGGTAACACAGGGTTTGGGGTAACATGGGGTTTGGGGTAACATGGGGTTTGGGGTAACATGGGGTTTGGGGTAACATGGGGTTTGGGGTAACATGGGGTTTGGTAACACAGGGTTTGGGGTAACATGGGGTTTGGGGTAACATGGGGTTTGGTAACACAGGGTTTGGTAACACAGGGTTTGGGGTAACACGGGGTTTGGTAACACAGGGTTTGGGGTAACACTGGGTTTGGGGTAACACAGGGTTTGGGGTAACATGGGGTTTGGGGTAACATGGGGTTTGGGGTAACATGGGGTTTGGTAACACAGGGTTTGGGGTAACATGGGGTTTGGGGTAACACAGGGCTTGGGGTAACACAGGGCTTGGGGTAACACGGGGTTTGGGGTAACACGGGGTTTGGGGTAACACGGGGTTTGGGATAACATGGGGTTTGGGGTAACACAGGGCTTGGTGACACGGGGTTTGGGGTAACACGGGGTTTGGGGTAACACGGGGTTTGGGGTAACATGGGGTTTGGGGTAACTCGGGGCTTGGTGACACAGGGTTTGGGGTAACACGGGGTTTGGGGTAACATGGGGTTTGGCGTAACACAGGGTTTGGGGTAACACAGGGTTTAGGGTAACACGTGGTTTAGGGTAACACGGGGTTTGGGGTAACACAGGGTTTAGGGTAACACGGGGTTTGAGGTAACACAGGGTTTGGGTATAACCAGCCAGAGTAGGTCTATATCCAGCCTGAAGAGGTCTATAACCTGCCTGAGGAGGTCTATAACCAGCCTGAGGAGGTCTATAACCAGCCTGAGGAGGTCTATAACCAGCCTGAGGAGGTCTATAACCAGCCTGAGGAGGTCTATAACCAGCCTGAAGAGGTCTATAACCAGCTTGAGGAGGTCTATAACCAGCATGAGGAGGTCTATAACCATCCTGAGGAGGTCTATAACCATCCTGAGGAGGTCTATAACCAGCCTGAGGAGGTCTATAACCAGCCTGAGGAGGTCTATAACCAGCCCGAGGAGGTCTATAACCTACCTGAGGAGGTCTATAACCATCCTGAGGAGGTCTATAACCAGCCTGAGGAGGTCTATAACCAGCCTGAAGAGGTCTATAACCAGCATGAGGTCTATAACCAGCATGAGGTCTATAACCAGCATGAGGAGGTCTATAACCATCCTGAGGAGGTCTATAACCAGCCTGAGGAGGTCTATAACCAGCCTGAGGAGGTCTATAACCTGCCTGAGGAGGTCTATAACCTGCCTGAGGAGGTCTATAACCTGCCTGAGGAGGTCTATAACCAGCCTGGAGGTCTATAACCAGCCTGAGGAGGTCTATAACCAGCCTGAGGAGGTCTATAACCAGCCTGAGGAGGTCTATAACCAGCCTGAGGAGGTCTATAACCAGCCTGAGGAGGTGTATAACCAGCCTAAGGAGGTGTATAACCAGCATGAGGAGGTCTATAACCATCCTGAGGAGGTCTATAACCATCCTGAGGAGGTCTATAACCAGCTTGAGGAGGTCTATAACCAGCTTGAGGAGGTCTATAACCAGCATGAGGTCTATAACCAGCATGAGGAGGTCTATAACCATCCTGAGGAGGTCTATAACCATCCTGAGGAGGTCTATAACCAGCCTGAAGGGGTCTATAACCAGCTTGAGGAGGTCTATAACCAGCACGAGGTCTATAACCAGCATGAGGAGGTCTATAACCATCCTGAGGAGGTCTATAACCATCCTGAGGAGGTCTATAACCAGCCTGAGGAGGTCTATAACCAGCATGAGGAGGTCTATAACCAGCCTGAGGAGGTCTATAACCAGCCTGAGGAGGTCAATAACCTGCCTGAGTAGGTCTATAACCTGTCTGAGTAGGTCTATAACCAGCCTGAGGAGGTCTATAACCTGCCTGAGGAGGTCTATAACCAGCCTGAGGAGGTCTATAACCTGTCTGAGTAGGTCTATAACCATCCTGAGGAGGTCTATAACCAGCCTGAGGAGGTCTATAACCAGCCTGAGGAGGTCTATAACCTGCATGAGGAGGTCTATAACCTGCCTGAGGAGGTCTATAACCTGCCTGAGGAGGTCTATAACCAGCCTGAGGAGGTCTATAACCAGCCTGAGGAGGTCTATAACCAGCCTGAGGAGGTCTATAACCAGCCTGAGGAGGTCTATAACCAGCCTGAGGAGGTCTATAACCAGCCTGAGGAGGTCTATAACCTGCCTGAGGAGGTCTATAACCTGCCTGAGGAGGTCTATAACCAGCCTGAGGTCTATAACCAGCATGAGGAGGTCTGTAACCATCATGAGGAGGTCTATAACCATCCTGAGGAGGTCTATAACCAGCCTGAGGAGGTCTATAACCAGCCTGAGGAGGTCTATAACCTGCATGAGGAGGTCTATAACCTGCCTGAGGAGGTCTATAACCTGCCTGAGGAGGTCTATAACCAGCCTGAGGAGGTCTATAACCAGCCTGAGGAGGTCTATAACCAGCCTGAGGAGGTCTATAACCAGCCTGAGGAGGTCTATAACCAGCCTGAGGAGGTCTATAACCAGCCTGAGGAGGTCTATAACCAGCCTAAGGAGGTCTATAACCAGCATGAGGAGGTCTATAACCATCCTGAGGAGGTCTATAACCATCCTGAGGAGGTCTATAACCAGCCCGAGGAGGTCTATAACCTGCCTGAGGAGGTCTATAACCATCCTGAGGAGGTCTATAACCAGCCTGAGGAGGTCTATAACCAGCCTGAAGAGGTCTATAACCAGCATGAGGTCTATAACCAGCATGAGGAGGTCTATAACCATCCTGAGGAGGTCTATAACCATCCTGAGGAGGTCTATAACCAGCCTGAGGAGGTCTATAACCAGCCTGAGGAGGTCTATAACCTGCCTGAGGAGGTCTATAACCTGCCTGAGGAGGTCTATAACCTGCCTGAGGAGGTCTATAACCAGCCTGAGGAGGTCTATAACCAGCCTGAGGAGGTCTATAACCAGCCTGAGGAGGTCTATAACCAGCCTAAGGAGGTCTATAACCAGCCTGAGGAGGTCTATAACCAGCCTAAGGAGGTGTATAACCAGCATGAGGAGGTCTATAACCATCCTGAGGAGGTCTATAACCATCCTGAGGAGGTCTATAACCAGCCTGAAGAGGTCTATAACCAGCTTGAGGAGGTCTATAACCAGCATGAGGTCTATAACCAGCATGAGGAGGTCTATAACCATCCTGAGGAGGTCTATAACCATCCTGAGGAGGTCTATAACCAGCCTGAAGGGGTCTATAACCAGCTTGAGGAGGTCTATAACCAGCACGAGGTCTATAACCAGCATGAGGAGGTCTATAACCATCCTGAGGAGGTCTATAACCAGCCTGAGGAGGTCTATAACCAGCATGAGGAGGTCTATAACCAGCCTGAGGAGGTCTATAACCAGCCTGAGGAGGTCAATAACCTGCCTGAGTAGGTCTATAACCTGTCTGAGTAGGTCTATAACCAGCCTGAGGAGGTCTATAACCTGCCTGAGGAGGTCTATAACCAGCCTGAGGAGGTCTATAACCTGTCTGAGTAGGTCTATAACCATCCTGAGGAGGTCTATAACCAGCCTGAGGAGGTCTATAACCAGCCTGAGGAGGTCTATAACCAGCCTGAGGAGGTCTATAACCTGCCTGAGGAGGTCTATAACCTGCCTGAGGAGGTCTATAACCAGCCTGAGGAGGTCTATAACCAGCCTGAGGAGGTCTATAACCAGCCTGAGGAGGTCTATAACCAGCCTGAGGAGGTCTATAACCAGCCTGAGGAGGTCTATAACCAGCCTGAGGAGGTCTATAACCTGCCTGAGGAGGTCTATAACCTGCCTGAGGAGGTCTATAACCTGCCTGAGGAGGTCTATAACCAGCCTGAGGAGGTCTATAACCAGCCTGAGGAGGTCTATAACCAGCCTGAGGAGGTCTATAACCAGCCTGAGGAGGTCTATAACCAGCCTGAGGTCTAGGTCTATAACCTGCCTGAGGAGGTCTATAACCTGCCTGAGGAGGTCTATAACCTGCCTGAGGAGGTCTATAACCAGCCTGAGGAGGTCTATAACCAGCCTGAGGAGGTCTATAACCAGCCTGAGGAGGTCTATAACCAGCCTGAGGAGGTCTATAACCAGCCTGAGGAGGTCTATAACCAGCCTGAGGAGGTCTATAACCAGCCTGAGGAGGTCTATAACCAGTCTATAACCAGAGGAGGTCTATAACCATCCTGAGGAGGTCTATAACCATCCTGAGGAGGTCTATAACCAGCCTGAAGAGGTCTATAACCAGCTATGAGGAGGTCTATAACCAGCAGGAGGTCTATAACCAGCATGAGGAGGTCTATAACCATCCTGAGGAGGTCTATAACCATATAACCCTGAGGAGGTCTATAACCAGCCTGAGGAGGTCTATAACCAGCCTGAGGAGGTCTATAACCAGCCTGAGGAGGTCTATAACCAGCCTGAGGAGGTCTATAACCTGCCTGAGGAGGTCTATAACCAGCCTGAGGAGGTCTATAACCAGCCTGAGGAGGTCTATAACCAGCCTGAGGAGGTCTATAACCAGCCTGAGGAGGTCTATAACCAGCCTGAGGAGGTCTATAACCAGCCTGAGGAGGTCTATAACCAGCCTGAGGAGGTCTATAACCAGCCCTATAACCAGCCTGAGGAGGTCTATAACCAGCCTGAGGAGGTCTATAACCAGCCTGAGGAGGTCTATAACCAGCCTGAGGAGGTCTATAACCAGCCTGAGGAGGTCTATAACCAGCCTGAGGAGGTCTATAACCAGCCTGAGGAGGTCTATAACCAGCCTGAGGAGGTCTATAACCAGCCTGAGGAGGTCTATAACCTGTCTGAGTAGGTCTATAACCTGTCTGAGTAGGTCTATAACCAGCCTGAGGAGGTCTATAACCAGTCTGAGGAGGTCTATAACCAGCCTGAGGAGGTCTATAACCTGTCTGAGTAGGTCTATAACCATCCTGAGGAGGTCTATAACCAGCCTGAGGAGGTCTATAACCAGCCTGAGGAGGTCTATAACCTGCCTGAGGAGGTCTATAACCTGCCGGAGGAGGTCTATAACCTGCCCGAAGAGGTCTATAACCAGCCTGAGGAGGTCTATAACCAGCCTGAGGAGGTCTATAACCAGCCTGAGGAGGTCTATAACCAGCCTGAGGAGGTCTATAACCAGCCTAAGGAGGTCTATAACCAGCCTGAGGAGGTCTATAACCAGCCTAAGGAGGTCTATAACCAGCATGAGGAGGTCTATAACCATCCTGAGGAGGTCTATAACCATCCTGAGGAGGTCTATAACCAGCCTGAGGAGGTCTATAACCAGCCTGAGGAGGTCTATAACCAGCCTGAGGAGGTCTATAACCTGTCTGAGTAGGTCTATAACCTGTCTGAGGAGGTCTATAACCATCCTGAGGAGGTCTATAACCAGCCTAAGGAGGTCTATAACCAGCCTGAGGAGGTCTATAACCTGCCTGAGGAGGTCTATAACCTGCCTGAGGAGGTCTATAACCTGCCTGAGGAGGTCTATAACCAGCCTGAGGAGGTCTATAACCAGCCTGAGGAGGTCTATAACCAGCCTGAGGAGGTCTATAACCTGTCTGAGTAGGTCTATAACCAGCCTGAGGAGGTCTATAACCAGTCTGAGGAGGTCTATAACCAGCCTGAGGAAGTCTATAACCTGTCTGAGTAGGTCTATAACCATCCTGAGGAGGTCTATAACCAGCCTGAGGAGGTCTATAACCAGCCTGAGGAGGTCTATAACCTGCCTGAGGAGGTCTATAACCTGCCTGAGGAGGTCTATAACCTGCCTGAGGAGGTCTATAACCAGCCTGAGGAGGTCTATAACCAGCCTGAGGAGGTCTATAACCAGCCTGAGGAGGTCTATAACCAGCCTAAGGAGGTCTATAACCAGCCTGAGGAGGTCTATAACCAGCCTGAGGAGGTCTATAACCAGCCTGAGGAGGTCTATAAACAGCCTGAGGAGGTCTATAACCAGCCTGAGGAGGTCTATAACCAGCCTAAGGAGGTCTATAACCAGCCTGAGGAGGTCTATAACCAGCCTAAGGAGGTCTATAACCTGCCTGAGGAGGTCTATAACCATCCTGAGGAGGTCTATAACCATCCTGAGGAGGTCTATAACCAGCCTAAGGAGGTGTATAACCAGCATGAGGAGGTCTATAACCATCCTGAGGAGGTCTATAACCATCCTGAGGAGGTCTATAACCAGCCTGAGGAGGTCTATAACCAGCCTGAGGAGGTCTATAACCAGCCTGAGGAGGTCTATAACCTGCCTGAGGAGGTCTATAACCTGCCTGAGGAGGTCTATAACCTGCCTGAGGAGGTCTATAACCAGCCTGAGGTCTATAACCAGCATGAGGAGGTCTATAACCATCCTGAGGAGGTCTATAACCATCCTGAGGAGGTCTATAACCAGCCTGAGGAGGTCTATAACCAGCCTGAGGAGGTCTATAACCTGCCTGAGGAGGTCTATAACCTGCCTGAGGAGGTCTATAACCTGCCTGAGGAGGTCTATAACCAGCCTGAGGAGGTCTATAACCAGCCTGAGGAGGTCTATAACCAGCCTGAGGAGGTCTATAACCAGCCTGAGGAGGTCTATAACCAGCCTGAGGAGGTCTATAACCAGCCTAAGGAGGTCTATAACCAGCATGAGGAGGTCTATAACCATCCTGAGGAGGTCTATAACCATCCTGAGGAGGTCTATAACCAGCCTGAAGAGGTCTATAACCAGCTTGAGGAGGTCTATAACCAGCAGGAGGTCTATAACCAGCATGAGGAGGTCTATAACCATCCTGAGGAGGTCTATAACCATCCTGAGGAGGTCTATAACCAGCCTGAAGAGGTCTATAACCAGCTTGAGGAGGTCTATAACCAGCATGAGGTCTATAACCAGCATGAGGAGGTCTATAACCATCCTGAGGAGGTCTATAACCATCCTGAGGAGGTCTATAACCATCCTGAGGAGGTCTATAACCATCCTGAGGAGGTCTATAACCATCCTGAGGAGGTCTATAACCAGCCTGAGGAGGTCTATACCCAGCCTGAGGAGGTCTATAACCTGCCTGAGGAGGTCTATAACCTGCCTGAGGAGGTCTATAACCAGCCTGAGGAGGTCTATAACCAGCCTGAGGAGGTCTATAACCAGCCTGAGGAGGTCTATAACCAGCCTGAGGAGGTCTATAACCAGCCTGAGGAGGTCTATAACCAGCCTGAGGAGGTCTATAACCAGCCTGAGGAGGTCTATAACCAGCCTGAGGAGGTCTATAACCAGCCTGAGGAGGTCTATAACCAGCCTGAGGAGGTCTATAACCAGCCTGAGGAGGTCTATAACCAGCCTGAGGAGGTCTATAACCAGCCTGAGGAGGTCTATAACCAGCCTGAGGAGGTCTATAACCAGCCTGAGGAGGTCTATAACCAGCCTGAGGAGGTCTATAACCTGTCTGGAGGTCTATAACCAGCCTGAGGAGGTCTATAACCAGCCTGAGGAGGTCTATAACCAGCCTGAGGAGGTCTATAACCTATAACCCTGAGGAGGTCTATAACCAGCCTGAGGAGGTCTATAACCAGCCTGAGGAGGTCTATAACCAGCCTGAGGAGGTCTATAACCAGCCTGAGGAGGTCTATAACCAGCCTGAGGAGGTCTATAACCAGCCTGAAGAGGTCTATAACCAGCCTGAGGAGGTCTATAACCAGTCTGAGGAGGTCTATAACCAGCCTGAGGAGGTCTATAACCAGCCTGAGCCTGAGGTCTATAACCAGCCTGAGGAGGTCTATAACCATCCTGAGGAGGTCTATAACCAGCCTGAGGAGGTCTATAACCAGCCTGAGGAGGTCTATACCAGCCTGAGGAGGTCTATAACCAGCCTGAGGAGGTCTATAACCAGCCTGAGGAGGTCTATAACCAGCCTGAGGAGGTCTATAACCAGCCTGAGGAGGTCTATAACCAGCCTGAGGAGGTCTATAACCAGCCTGAGGAGGTCTATAACCTGCCTGAGGAGGTCTATAAACCTGAGGAGGTCCTGAGGAGGTCTATAACCAGCCTGAGGAGGTAACCAGCCTATAACCAGCCTGAGGAGGTCTATAACCAGCCTGAGGAGGTCTATAACCAGCCTGAGGAGGTCTATAACCAGTCTGAGGAGGTCTATAACCAGCCTGAGGAGGTCTATAACCAGCATGAGGAGGTCTATAACCATCCTGAGGAGGTCTATAACCATCCTGAGGAGGTCTATAACCAGCCTGAGGAGGTCTATAACCAGCCTGAGGAGGTCTATAACCAGCCTGAGGAGGTCTATAACCAGCCTGAGGAGGTCTATAACCAGCCTGAGGAGGTCTATAACCAGCCTGAGGAGGTCTATAACCTGTCTGAGGAGGTCTATAACCATCCTGAGGAGGTCTATAACCAGCCTGAGGAGGTCTATAACCAGCCTGAGGAGGTCTATAACCTGCCTGAGGAGGTCTATAACCTGCCTGAGGAGGTCTATAACCTGCCTGAGGAGGTCTATAACCAGCCTGAGGAGGTCTATAACCATCCTGAGGAGGTCTATAACCAGCCTGAGGAGGTCTATAACCAGCCTGAGGAGGAGGTCTATAACCAGCCTGAGGAGGTCTATAACCAGCCTGAGGAGGTCTATAACCAGCCTGAGGAGGTCTATAACCATCCTGAGGAGGTCTATAACCATCCTGAGGAGGTCTATAACCAGCCTGAGGAGGTCTATAACCAGCCTGAGGAGGTCTATAACCTGCCTGAGGAGGTCTATAACCAGCCTGAGGAGGTCTATAACCTGCCTGAGGAGGTCTATAACCAGCCTGAGGAGGTCTATAACCAGCCTGAGGAGGTCTATAACCAGCCTGAGGAGGTCTATAACCAGCCTGAGGAGGTCTATAACCAGCCTGAGGAGGTCTATAACCAGCCTGAGGAGGTCTATAACCAGCCTGAGGAGGTCTATAACCAGCCTGAGGAGGTCTATAACCAGCCTGAGGAGGTCTATAACCAGCCTGAGGAGGTCTATAACCAGCCTGAGGAGGTCTATAACCAGCCTAAGGAGGTCTATAACCAGCATGAGGAGGTCTATAACCAGCCTGAGGAGGTCTATAACCTGCCTGAGGAGGTCTATAACCAGCCTGAGGTCTATAACCATCCTGAGGAGGTCTATAACCAGCCTGAGGAGGTCTATAACCAGCCTGAGGAGGTCTATAACCAGCCTGAGGAGGTCTATAACCAGCCTGAGTAGGTCTATAACCTGTCTGAGTAGGTCTATAACCAGCCTGAGGAGGTCTATAACCAGCCTGAGGAGGTCTATAACCAGCCTGAGGAGGTCTATAACCAGCCTGAGGAGGTCTATAACCATCCTGAGGAGGTCTATAACCAGCCTGAGGAGGTCTATAACCAGCCTGAGGAGGTCTATAACCTGCCTGAGGAGGTCTATAACCTGCCTGAGGAGGTCTATAACCTGCCTGAGGAGGTCTATAACCAGCCTGAGGAGGTCTATAACCAGCCTGAGGAGGTCTATAACCAGCCTGAGGAGGTCTATAACCAGCCTGAGGAGGTCTATAACCAGCCTAAGGAGGTCTATAACCAGCCTGAGGAGGTCTATAACCAGCCTGAGGAGGTCTATAACCAGCCTGAGGAGGTCTATAACCATCCTGAGGAGGTCTATAACCATCCTGAGGAGGTCTATAACCAGCCTGAGGAGGTCTATAACCAGCCTGAGGAGGTCTATAACCAGCCTGAGGAGGTCTATAACCAGCCTGAGGAGGTCTATAACCAGCCTGAGGAGGTCTATAACCATCCTGAGGAGGTCTATAACCAGCCTGAGGAGGTCTATAACCTGAGGAGCCTGAGGAGGTCTATAACCTGCCTGAGGAGGTCTATAACCAGCCTGAGGAGGTCTATAACCAGCCTGAGGAGGTCTATAACCAGCCTGAGGAGGTCTATAACCAGCCTGAGGAGGTCTATAACCAGCTGAGTAGGTCTATAACCAGCCTGAGGAGGTCTATAACCAGCCTGAGGAGGTCTATAACCAGCCTGAGGAGGTCTATAACCTGTCTGAGTCTATAACCATCCTGAGGTCTATAACCATCCTGAGGAGGTCTATAACCAGCCTGAGGAGGTCTATAACCAGCCTGAGGAGGTCTATAACCTGCCTGAGGAGGTCTATAACCAGCCTGAGGAGGTCTATAACCAGCCTGAGGAGGTCTATAACCAGCCTGAGGAGGTCTATAACCAGCCTGAGGAGGTCTATAACCAGCCTGAGGAGGTCTATAACCAGCCTGAGGAGGTCTATAACCAGCCTGAGGAGGTCTATAACCAGCCTGAGGAGGTCTATAACCAGCCTAAGGAGGTCTATAACCAGCCTGAGGAGGTCTATAACCAGCCTGAGGAGGTCTATAACCAGCCTGAGGAGGTCTATAACCAGCATGAGGAGGTCTATAACCAGCCTGAGGAGGTCTATAACCAGCCTGAGGAGGTCTATAACCTGCCTGAGGAGGTCTATAACCAGCCTGAGGAGGTCTATAACCAGCCTGAGGAGGTCTATAACCAGCCTGAGGAGGTCTATAACCTGCCTGAGGAGGTCTATAACCTGCCTGAGGAGGTCTATAACCAGCCTGAGGAGGTCTATAACCAGCCTGAGGAGGTCTATAACCAGCCTGAGGAGGTCTATAACCAGCCTGAGGAGGTCTATAACCAGCCTGAGGAGGTCTATAACCAGCCTGAGGAGGTCTATAACCAGCCTGAGGAGGTCTATAACCAGCCTGAGGAGGTCTATAACCAGCCTGAGGAGGTCTATAACCAGCCTGAGGAGGTCTATAACCAGCCTGAGGAGGTCTATAACCAGCCTGAGGAGGTCTATAACCTGCCTGAGGAGGTCTATAACCAGCCTGAGGAGGTCTATAACCAGCCTGAGGAGGTCTATAACCAGCCTGAGGAGGTCTATAACCAGCCTGAGGAGGTCTATAACCTGCCTGAGGAGGTCTATAACCAGCCTGAGGTCTATAACCATCCTGAGGAGGTCTATAACCATAACCAGCCTGAGGAGGTCTATAACCAGCCTGAGGAGGTCTATAACCAGCTTGAGGAGGTCTATAACCAGCATGAGGAGGTCTATAACCATCCTGAGGAGGTCTATAACCAGCCTGAGGAGGTCTATAACCTGTCTGAGTAGGTCTATAACCAGCCTGAGGAGGTCTATAACCAGCCTGAGGAGGTCTATAACCAGCCTGAGGAGGTCTATAACCAGCCTGAGGAGGTCTATAACCAGCCTGAGGAGGTCTATAACCAGCCTGAGGAGGTCTATAACCAGCCTGAGGAGGTCTATAACCAGCCTGAGGAGGTCTATAACCAGCCTGAGGAGGTCTATAACCTGCCTGAGGAGGTCTATAACCTGCCTGAGCCTGAGGAGGTCTATAACCAGCCTGAGGAGGTCTATAACCATCCTGAGGAGGTCTATAACCAGCCTGAGGAGGTCTATAACCAGCCTGAGGAGGTCTATAACCAGCCTGAGGAGGTCTATAACCTGCCTGAGGAGGTCTATAACCTGCCTGAGTAGAGGTCTATAACCTGTCTGAGGAGGTCTATAACCATCCTGAGGAGGTCTATAACCAGCCTGAGGAGGTCTATAACCAGCCTGAGGAGGTCTATAACCAGCCTGAGGAGGTCTATAACCTGCCTGAGGAGGTCTATAACCTGCCTGAGGAGGTCTATAACCAGCCTGAGGAGGTCTATAACCAGCCTGAGGAGGTCTATAACCAGCCTGAGGAGGTCTATAACCAGCCTGAGGAGGTCTATAACCAGCCTGAGGAGGTCTATAACCAGCCTGAGGAGGTCTATAACCAGCCTGAGGAGGTCTATAACCAGCCTGAGGAGGTCTATAACCATCCTGAGGAGGTCTATAACCATCCTGAGGAGGTCTATAACCAGCCTGAGGAGGTCTATAACCAGCCTGAGGAGGTCTATAACCAGCCTGAGGAGGTCTATAACCAGCCTGAGGAGGTCTATAACCAGCCTGAGGAGGTCTATAACCAGCCTAAGGAGGTCTATAACCTGCCTGAGGAGGTCTATAACCATCCTGAGGAGGTCTATAACCATCCTGAGGAGGTCTATAACCAGCCTGAGGAGGTCTATAACCAGCCTGAGGAGGTCTATAACCAGCCTGAGGAGGTCTATAACCTGTCTGAGTAGGTCTATAACCTGTCTGAGTAGGTCTATAACCAGCCTGAGGAGGTCTATAACCAGTCTGAGGAGGTCTATAACCAGCCTGAGGAGGTCTATAACCTGTCTGAGTAGGTCTATAACCATCCTGAGGAGGTCTATAACCAGCCTGAGGAGGTCTATAACCAGCCTGAGGAGGTCTATAACCTGCCTGAGGAGGTCTATAACCTGCCTGAGGAGGTCTATAACCTGCCTGAGGAGGTCTATAACCAGCCTGAGGAGGTCTATAACCAGCCTGAGGAGGTCTATAACCAGCCTGAGGAGGTCTATAACCAGCCTGAGGAGGTCTATAACCAGCCTAAGGAGGTCTATAACCAGCCTGAGGAGGTCTATAACCAGCCTGAGGAGGTCTATAACCAGCCTAAGGAGGTCTATAACCAGCCTGAGGAGGTCTATAACCATCCTGAGGAGGTCTATAACCATCCTGAGGAGGTCTATAACCAGCCTGAGGAGGTCTATAACCAGCCTGAGGAGGTCTATAACCAGCCTGAGGAGGTCTATAACCAGCCTGAGGAGGTCTATAACCTGTCTGAGGAGGTCTATAACCATCCTGAGGAGGTCTATAACCAGCCTGAGGAGGTCTATAACCAGCCTGAGGAGGTCTATAACCTGCCTGAGGAGGTCTATAACCTGCCTGAGGAGGTCTATAACCTGCCTGAGGAGGTCTATAACCAGCCTGAGGAGGTCTATAACCAGCCTGAGGAGGTCTATAACCAGCCTGAGGAGGTCTATAACCTGTCTGAGTAGGTCTATAACCAGCCTGAGGAGGTCTATAACCAGTCTGAGGAGGTCTATAACCAGCCTGAGGAAGTCTATAACCTGTCTGAGTAGGTCTATAACCATCCTGAGGAGGTCTATAACCAGCCTGAGGAGGTCTATAACCTGCCTGAGGAGGTCTATAACCTGCCTGAGGAGGTCTATAACCAGCCTGAGGAGGTCTATAACCAGCCTGAGGAGGTCTATAACCAGCCTGAGCCTGAGGAGGAGGTCTATAACCAGCCTGAGGAGGTCTATAACCAGCCTGAGGAGGTCTATAACCAGCCTGAGGAGGTCTATAACCAGCCTGAGGAGGTCTATAACCAGCCTAAGGAGGTCTATAACCAGCCTGAGGAGGTCTATAACCAGCCTGAGGAGGTCTATAACCAGCCTGAGGAGGTCTATAACCAGCCTGAGGAGGTCTATAACCATCCTGAGGAGGTCTATAACCATCCTGAGGAGGTCTATAACCAGCCTGAGGAGGTCTATAACCAGCCTGAGGAGGTCTATAACCAGCCTGAGGAGGTCTATAACCAGCCTGAGGAGGTCTATAACCAGCCTGAGGAGGTCTATAACCTGTCTGAGTAGGTCTATAACCAGCCTGAGGAGGTCTATAACCAGCCTGAGGAGGTCTATAACCAGCCTGAGGAGGTCTATAACCTGCCTGAGGAGGTCTATAACCTGCCTGAGGAGGTCTATAACCAGCCTGAGGAGGTCTATAACCAGCCTGAGGAGGTCTATAACCAGCCTGAGGAGGTCTATAACCAGCCTGAGGAGGTCTATAACCTGCCTGAGGAGGTCTATAACCTGCCTGAGGAGGTCTATAACCTGCCTGAGGAGGTCTATAACCAGCCTGAGGAGGTCTATAACCAGCCTGAGGAGGTCTATAACCAGCCTGAGGAGGTCTATAACCAGCCTGAGGAGGTCTATAACCTGCCTGAGGAGGTCTATAACCTGTCTGAGGAGGTCTATAACCATCCTGAGGAGGTCTATAACCAGCCTGAGGAGGTCTATAACCAGCCTGAGGAGGTCTATAACCATCCTGAGGAGGTCTATAACCAGCCTGAGGAGGTCTATAACCAGCCTGAGGAGGTCTATAACCAGCCTGAGGAGGTCTATAACCAGCCTGAGGAGGTCTATAACCTGCCTGAGGAGGTCTATAACCTGCCTGAGGAGGTCTATAACCAGCCTGAGGAGGTCTATAACCAGCCTGAGGAGGTCTATAACCAGCCTGAGGAGGTCTATAACCTGCCTGAGGAGGTCTATAAACCAGCCTGAGGAGGTCTATAACCAGCCTGAGCCTGGAGGTCTATAACCTGTCTGAGGAGGTCTATAACCATCCTGAGGAGGTCTGAGGAGGTCTATAACCAGCCTGAGGAGGTCTATAACCAGCCTGAGGAGGTCTATAACCAGCCTGAGGAGGTCTATAACCTGCCTGAGGAGGTCTATAACCAGCCTGAGGAGGTCTATAACCAGCCTGAGGAGGTCTATAACCTGCCTGAGGAGGTCTATAACCTGCCTGAGGAGGTCTATAACCTGCCTGAGGAGGTCTATAACCAGCCTGAGGAGGTCTATAACCAGCCTGAGGAGGTCTATAACCAGCCTGAGGAGGTCTATAACCAGCCTGAGGAGGTCTATAACCTGCCTGAGGAGGTCTATAACCAGCCTGAGGTCTATAACCATCCTGAGGAGGTCTATAACCATCCTGAGGAGGTCTATAACCAGCCTGAAGAGGTCTATAACCAGCCTGAGGAGGTCTATAACCTGAGGAGGTCTATAACCAGCATGAGGAGGTCTATAACCATCCTGAGGAGGTCTATAACCAGCCTGAGGAGGTCTATAACCTGTCTGAGTAGGTCTATAACCAGCCTGAGGAGGTCTATAACCAGCCTGAGGAGGTCTATAACCAGCCTGAGGAGGTCTATAACCTGTCTGAGGAGGTCTATAACCTGTCTGAGTAGGTCTATAACCAGCCTGAGGAGGTCTATAACCAGCCTGAGGAGGTCTATAACCAGCCTGAGGAGGTCTATAACCAGCCTGAGGAGGTCTATAACCAGCCTGAGGAGGTCTATAACCTGCCTGAGCCTAGGTCTATAACCTGCCTGAGGAGGTCTATAACCATCCTGAGGAGGTCTATAACCAGCCTGAGGAGGTCTATAACCAGCCTGAGGAGGTCTATAACCTGCCTGAGGAGGTCTATAACCAGCCTGAGGAGGTCTATAACCAGCCTGAGGAGGTCTATAACCAGCCTGAGGAGGTCTATAACCAGCCTGAGGAGGTCTATAACCAGCCTGAGGAGGTCTATAACCAGCCTGAGGAGGTCTATAACCAGCCTGAGGAGGTCTATAACCAGCCTGAGGAGGTCTATAACCAGCCTGAGGAGGTCTATAACCTGCCTGAGGAGGTCTATAACCTGCCTGAGGAGGTCTATAACCAGCCTGAGGAGGTCTATAACCAGCCTGAGGAGGTCTATAACCAGCCTGAGGAGGTGCCTGAGGAGGTCTATAACCTGCCTGAGGAGGTCTATAACCTGCCTGAGGAGGTCTATAACCTGCCTGAGGAGGTCTATAACCAGCCTGAGGAGGTCTATAACCAGCCTGAGGAGGTCTATAACCAGCCTGAGGAGGTCTATAACCAGCCTGAGGAGGTCTATAACCTGCCTGAGGAGGTCTATAACCAGCCTGAGGTCTATAACCAGCCTGAGGAGGTCTATAACCTGCCTGAGGAGGTCTATAACCAGCCTGAGGAGGTCTATAACCTGCCTGAGGAGGTCTATAACCAGCCTGAGGAGGTCTATAACCAGCCTGAGGAGGTCTATAACCAGCCTGAGGAGGTCTATAACCAGCCTGAGGAGGTCTATAACCAGCCTGAGGAGGTCTATAACCAGCCTGAGGTCTATAACCAGCCTGAGGAGGTCTATAACCATCCTGAGGAGGTCTATAACCAGCCTGAAGAGGTCTATAACCAGCTTGAGGAGGTCTATAACCAGCATGAGGAGGTCTATAACCATCCTGAGGAGGTCTATAACCATCCTGAGGAGGTCTATAACCTGTCTGAGTAGGTCTATAACCAGCCTGAGGAGGTCTATAACCAGTCTGAGGAGGTCTATAACCAGCCTGAGGAGGTCTATAACCAGCATGAGGAGGTCTATAACCATCCTGAGGAGGTCTATAACCATCCTGAGGAGGTCTATAACCAGCCTGAGGAGGTCTATAACCAGCCTGAGGAGGTCTATAACCTGCCTGAGGAGGTCTATAACCAGCCTGAGGAGGTCTATAACCTGTCTGAGTAGGTCTATAACCAGCCTGAGGAGGTCTATAACCAGCCTGAGGAGGTCTATAACCAGCCTGAGGAGGTCTATAACCTGCCTGAGGAGGTCTATAACCTGCCTGAGGAGGTCTATAACCTGCCTGAGGAGGTCTATAACCAGCCTGAGGAGGTCTATAACCAGCCTGAGGAGGTCTATAACCAGCCTGAGGAGGTCTATAACCAGCCTGAGGAGGTCTATAACCAGCCTGAGGAGGTCTATAACCTGCCTGAGGAGGTCTATAACCAGCCTGAGGTCTATAACCATCCTGAGGAGGTCTATAACCATCCTGAGGAGGTCTATAACCAGCCTGAAGAGGTCTATAACCAGCCTGAGGAGGTCTATAACCAGCCAGAGGAGGTCTATAACCAGCCTGAGGAGGTCTATAACCAGCCTAAGGAGGTCTATAACCAGCATGAGGAGGTCTATAACCATCCTGAGGAGGTCTATAACCATCCTGAGGAGGTCTATAACCAGCCTGAGGAGGTCTATAACCAGACTGAGGAGGTCTATAACCTGCCTGAAGAGGTCTATAACCTGCCTGAGGAGGTCTATAACCAGCCTGAGGAGGTCTATAACCAGCCTGAGGAGGTCTATAACCAGCCTGAGGAGGTCTATAACCAGCCTGAGGAGGTCTATAACCAGCCTAAGGAGGTCTATAACCAGCCTGAGGAGGTCTATAACCAGCCTAAGGAGGTCTATAACCAGCATGAGGAGGTCTATAACCATCCTGAGGAGGTCTATAACCATCCTGAGGAGGTCTATAACCATCCTGAGGAGGTCTATAACCAGCCTGAGGAGGTCTATAACCAGCCTGAGGAGGTCTATAACCTGTCTGAGTAGGTCTATAACCTGTCTGAGTAGGTCTATAACCAGCCTGAGGAGGTCTATAACCAGTCTGAGGAGGTCTATAACTCCATTAGGTTGAATGTGATAGTCTGTCTATAACCAGCCTGAGGTCTATATCCATCCTGAGGAGGTCTATAACCAGCCTGAGGAGGTCTATAACCATCCTGAGGAGGTCTATAACCATCCTGAGATGGTCTATAACTCCATTCCTATTCTATTCACAGTTTAGAGAAATTGATCTAATTGGAAATGAGCTACAATCAGGCTGGTTAATCTGATGCATGTCTGTTGAATTTGGAAAAATCCACTCGCACTCGGCCCCGCCCCACCTACTCAGCCAATCAGGAGCCGCTACTGCGTAACATTTGCTAAACGGTACGTGCTAAATAGTATGCAACATGAGTGCATAGTATGCAATTGAAGTATGTAGTACACTGGTATGGGTATTCAGAGCTCCCTCTCTCTCCTCCTCCTCTCCTCTCCTCTCCTCTCCTCTCCTCTCCTCTCCTCTCCTCTCCTCTCCTCTCCTCTCCTCTCCTCTCCTCTCGTATGTAGTACACTGTTATGGGTATTCAGAGCTCCCTCTCCTCTCCTCCTCCTCTCCTCCTCCTCCTCCTCCTCTCCTCTCCTCCTCCTCTCCTCTCGTATGTAGTACACTGTTATGGGTATTCAGAGCTCCCTCTCCTCTCCTCTCCTCTCCTCCCCCCTCCCTCCTCCCCTCTCCTCTCCTCTCCTCTCCTCTCCTCTCCTCTCCTCTCGTTCTCTCCACTGTTCCCTCTGCCGGCCACTTCCCTCTCATCACCTGCAGTGGGCGGAGTTGTGACTGAGAGCGGTGCTCTGGTTGGCTAAGCTGGAAAGAGGCTGCAGCGACAGACCCACAGCATCCTCTACTCTCGCTTTCTCCCTCTCTCCTTTTCGCTCATCCCGCCACCCTTCTCTCTCTCTCTCTCTCTCTCTCTCTCTCTTTCCTCTCCACACAGAGACACACGTGCCCCGGCCTGCCTGCTCAGTGACACTGCAGTACAGAGGACATAGCAGCAGCAGACAGACAGACAGGCAGAGAGACACGCAGGCAGACCGACACGCAGGCAGAGAGACAGGCAGGCAAAACAAGCCGACAGGCAGAACGTAGGAAGGTGTGTCGAGGCCTTGTCTCCTCTTCCTCCTCCTCCTCCTCGAATAGCAGAGATCCTGTTCTCCTGCGCTCTCCTTCAAGGACTTCCACACTCTGAGACCAAGAACTACTACTGCTACAGTTCCTGTTTGTTACCAAGGAAATACTGCTGCTACTACTACTACTGCTACAGTTCCTGTTTGTTACCAAGGAAATACTGCTGCTACTACTACTACTGCTACAGTTCCTGTTCCTGTTGTTAACAAGGAAATACTGCTGCTACTACAATTCCTGTTCCTGTTTGTTACCAAGGAAATACTCCTGCTACTATTACTACAATTCCGGTTTGTTACCAAGGAAATACTCCTGCTACTATTACTACAATTCCGGTTTGTTACCAAGGAAATACTCCTGCTACTATTACTACAATTCCGTTTTTTTACCAAGGAAATACTCCTGCTACTACTGCTGCTGCTACAATTCCTGTTCCTGTTTGTTACCAAGGAAATACTGCTGCTACTACTGCTACAATTCCTGTTCCTGTTTGTTACCAAAGAAATACTCCTGCTACAATTGCTGTTCCGGTTTGTTACCAAGGAAATACTCCTGCTACAATTCCTGTTCCTGTTTGTTACCAAGGAAATACTTCTGCTACTACTACTGCTACAATTCCTGTTCCTGTTTGTTACCAAGGAAATACTGCAGCGCAGTGGCTATTATCAAGCACACGGAGGAGTGCAACTCTCTCCCTCTCTTTCTCTCACAGTCTCAGGCAGACAAATGGACTACTCTCTCTAACAGCGTATCAGTGGACTTCTCATTATTTAGGGACTTCTCTTGCTGTCCTGGTGTGTTTAGTGGTGTGTGTAGTGGTGTGTGTAGTGGTGTGTGTAGTGTGTGTTTTTATCAGAGGTCACGCCGCGTGCTGTGGGAGTGTGTGTGGGCGATCCACCTTCTCTCAGGTCCCCTCCCCTCTCATCCTTTTCTACCTAATCTCTCTCTCTCTCTCTCTCTCTCTCTCTCTCTCTCTCTCTCTCTCTCTCTCTCTCTCTCTCTCTCTCTCTCTCTCTCTCTCTCTCTCTCTCTCTCTCTCTCTCTCTCTCTCTCTCTCTCTCTCTCTCTCTACCCCCTCTCCTGTTCACCCTTCCGTCCCTCTCCACACCTTACCAAACTCCTTCCCTCTCTTCCCCCTCTCTCTCTCTCCATCCTCACCACACCTCTCCCTCTCTTCCCTCTATCCCCTCTATACCTCCGTCCCTCCATATCCCATGATGCCTTGCCCCAGGCCACTACGCTAGGCCCCAGCAGTATGGGCAGAGCCTGGGAGGGGAGAGAGAGCTCTGATTGGTCCAGGTCGGGTCCCCCTTCCTTTGCTTCCAATGGGGGAGGACACCGAGAGCTCCAAAGTCAACCACAGCTTCCTGCGAGACTACGTCACCGAAGGTAGGCTCATAACACCTTTTTTACCTTAAGTATGTCTATAACACCTCTGTCACCATATGTAGGTTTATAATATCACTATATTATCTTACATAGGTTTATAACAGTGCTATGTCACCTTACGTAGGTTTATAACACATCTATTTTATCTTAGGTAGGTTTATAACGGCTCTATGTCACCTTAAGTAGGTTTATAATACCACTACATTATCAAAGCTTATAATACATATATTTTACCTTAAGTAGGTCTATAATGGTTCTATGTCACATTAGGTAGGTTTATAATACCTCTATTTTAGATTATGTTCGCGTATTATAACTCTGTCAAGTTACGTAGACCTAGAGCGCCACTTAGTTTCCAAAGGTAGGCTTCCAATGTATCTCTGTTACCGAAGGTAGGCTTCCAATATATCTCTGTTACCGAAGGTAGGCTTCCAATATATCTCTGTTACCGAAGGTAGGCTTCCAATATATCTCTGTTACCGAAGGTAGGCTTCCTATATATCTCTGTTAGTGTTTTTAATGGGGGGGTAAACACGAATATATATTCACATGAATATTTAATTGCAGTGTTATTTGTTTTGGTCTATATTGCATTTGTTTTATGCATAAGGGCATAAAATGTACCAATATTTACATATAGTTGCATATTTTCCTAAGCTTATGTCAGAGGAAAACACAACATTTCTAATTTGGGTCCCAGGCTGAAAAACTTTAAGAACCCCTACCTAATGGGGTAGTAGCAGTATGATAGTAGGATGCTGACTCAGTGGTTCTGAACCCTTATGGGGTAGTAACGGTATGATAGTAGGATGCTGACTCAGTGGTTCTGAACCCTTATGGGGTAGTAACAGTATGATAGTAGGATGCTGACTCAGTGGTTCTGAACCCTTATGGGGTAGTAACAGTATGATAGTAGGATGCTGACTCAGTGGTTCTGGACCCTTATGGGGTAGTAACGGTATGATAGTAGGATGCTGACTCAGTGGTTCTGAACCCTTATGGGGTAGTAACAGTAGGATGCTGACTCAGTGGTTCTGAACCCTAATGGGGTAGTAACAGTATGATAGTAGGATGCTGACTCAGTGGTTCTGAACCCTTATGGGGTAGTAACAGTATGATAGTAGGATGCTGACTCAGTGGTTCTGAACCCTTATGGGGTAGTAACAGTAGGATAGTAGGATGCTGACTCAGTGGTTCTGAACCCTTATGGGGTAGTAACAGTAGGATAGTAGGATGCTGACTCAGTGGTTCTGAACCCTTATGGGGTAGTAACAGTAGGATGCTGACTCAGTGGTCCTGAACCCTTATGGGGTAGTAACAGTATGATGCTGACTCAGTGGTTCTGAACCCTTATGGGGTAGTAACAGTAGGATGCTGACTCAGTGGTTCTGAACCCTTATGGGGTAGTAACAGTATGATAGTAGGATGCTGACTCAGTGGTTCTGAACCCTTATGGGGTAGTAACAGTATGATAGTAGGATGCTGACTCAGTGGTTCTGAACCCTTATGGGGTAGTAACAGTATGATGCTGACTCAGTGGTTCTGAACCCTTATGGGGTAGTAACGGTATGATAGTAGGATGCTGACTCAGTGGTTCTGAACCCTTATGGGGTAGTAACAGTATGATAGTAGGATGCTGACTCAGTGGTTCTGAACCCTTATGGGGTAGTAACAGTATGATGCTGACTCAGTGGTTCTGAACCCTATGGGGTAGTAACGGTATGATGCTGACTCAGTGGTTCTGATCCCTTATGGGTTAGTAACAGTATGATAGTAGGATGCTGACTCAGTGGTTCTGATCCCTTATGGGGTAGTAACAGTATGATGCTGACGCAGTGGTCCTGAACCCTTATGGGGTAGTAACAGTATGATGCTGACTCAGTGGTCCTGAACCCTTATGGGGTAGTAACAGTATGATGCTGACTCAGTGGTTCTGATCCCTTATGGGTTAGTAACAGTATGATAGTAGGATGCTGACTCAGTGGTTCTGAACCCTTATGGGGTAGTAACAGTATGATAGTAGGATGCTGACTCAGTGGTTCTGAACCCTTATGGGGTAGTAACAGTATGATAGTAGGATGCTGACTCAGTGGTTCTGAACCCTTATGGGGTAGTAACAGTATGATAGTAGGATGCTGACTCAGTGGTTCTGAACCCTTATGGGGTAGTAACAGTATGATAGTAGGATGCTGACTCAGTGGTTCTGAACCCTTATGGGGTAGTAACAGTATGATAGTAGGATGCTGACTCAGTGGTTCTGAACCCTTATGGGGTAGTAACAGTATGATAGTAGGATGCTGACTCAGTGGTTCTGAACCCTTATGGGGTAGTAACAGTATGATAGTAGGATGCTGACTCAGTGGTTCTGAACCCTTATGGGGTAGTAACAGTATGATGCTGACTCAGTGGTTCTGAACCCTTATGGGGTAGTAACAGTATGATGCTGACTCAGTGGTTCTGAACCCTTATGGGGTAGTAACAGTATGACAGTATGATGCTGACTCAGTGGTTCTGATCCCTTATGGGGTAGTAACAGTATGATAGTAGGATGCTGACTCAGTGGTTCTGAACCCTTATGGGGTAGTAACAGTATGATAGTAGGATGCTGACTCAGTGGTTCTGAACCCTTATGGGGTAGTAACAGTATGATAGTAGGATGCTGACTCAGTGGTTTTGAACCCTTATGGGTAGTAACAGTATGATAGTAGGATGCTGACTCAGTGGTTCTGAACCCTTATGGGGTAGTAATAGTATGATAGTAGGATGCTGACTCAGTGGTTCTGAACCCTTATGGGTTAGTAACAGTATGATAGTAGGATGCTGACTCAGTGGTTCTGAACCCTTATGGGGTAGTAACGGTATGATAGTAGGATGCTGACTCAGTGGTTCTGAACCCTTATGGGGTAGTAACGGTATGATAGTAGGATGCTGACTCAGTGGTTCTGAACCCTTATGGGGTAGTAACAGTATGATGCTGACTCAGTGGTTCTGATCCCTTATGGGTTAGTAACAGTATGATAGTAGGATGCTGACTCAGTGGTTCTGAACCCTTATGGGGTAGTAACAGTATGATAGTAGGATGCTGACTCAGTGGTTCTGAACCCTTATGGGGTAGTAACAGTATGATAGTAGGATGCTGACTCAGTGGTTCTGAACCCTTATGGGGTAGTAACAGTATGATAGTAGGATGCTGACTCAGTGGTTCTGAACCCTTATGGGGTAGTAACAGTATGATAGTAGGATGCTGACTCAGTGGTTCTGAACCCTTATGGGGTAGTAACAGTATGATAGTAGGATGCTGACTCAGTGGTTCTGAACCCTTATGGGGTAGTAACAGTATGATAGTAGGATGCTGACTCAGTGGTTCTGAACCCTTATGGGGTAGTAACAGTATGATAGTAGGATGCTGACTCAGTGGTTCTGAACCCTTATGGGGTAGTAACAGTATGATGCTGACTCAGTGGTTCTGAACCCTTATGGGGTAGTAACAGTATGATGCTGACTCAGTGGTTCTGAACCCTTATGGGGTAGTAACAGTATGACAGTATGATGCTGACTCAGTGGTTCTGATCCCTTATGGGGTAGTAACAGTATGATAGTAGGATGCTGACTCAGTGGTTCTGAACCCTTATGGGGTAGTAACAGTATGATAGTAGGATGCTGACTCAGTGGTTCTGAACCCTTATGGGGTAGTAACAGTATGATAGTAGGATGCTGACTCAGTGGTTTTGAACCCTTATGGGTAGTAACAGTATGATAGTAGGATGCTGACTCAGTGGTTCTGAACCCTTATGGGGTAGTAATAGTATGATAGTAGGATGCTGACTCAGTGGTTCTGAACCCTTATGGGTTAGTAACAGTATGATAGTAGGATGCTGACTCAGTGGTTCTGAACCCTTATGGGGTAGTAACGGTATGATAGTAGGATGCTGACTCAGTGGTTCTGAACCCTTATGGGGTAGTAACGGTATGATAGTAGGATGCTGACTCAGTGGTTCTGAACCCTTATGGGGTAGTAACAGTATGATAGTAGGATGCTGACTCAGTGGTTCTGAACCCTTATGGGGTAGTAACAGTATGATAGTAGGATGCTGACTCAGTGATTCTGAACCCTTATGGGTTAGTAACAGTATGATAGTAGGATGCTGACTCAGTGGTTCTGAACCCTCTTGTATGATGCTGACTCAGTGGTTCTGATCCCTTATGGGTTAGTAACAGTATGATAGTAGGATGCTGACTCAGTGGTTCTGATCCCTTATGGGGTAGTAACAGTATGATAGTAGGATGCTGACTCAGTGGTTCTGAACCCTTATGGGGTAGTAACAGTAGGATAGTAGGATGCTGACTCAGTGGTTCTGAACCCTTATGGGGTAGTAACAGTAGGATGCTGACTCAGTGGTTCTGAACCCTTATGGGGTAGTAACAGTATGATGCTGACTCAGTGGTTCTGAACCCTTATGGGGTAGTAACAGTATGACAGTATGATGCTGACTCAGTGGTTCTGATCCCTTATGGGGTAGTAACAGTATGATAGTAGGATGCTGACTCAGTGGTTCTGAACCCTTATGGGGTAGTAACAGTATGATAGTAGGATGCTGACTCAGTGGTTCTGAACCCTTATGGGGTAGTAACAGTATGATAGTAGGATGCTGACTCAGTGGTTTTGAACCCTTATGGGTAGTAACAGTATGATAGTAGGATGCTGACTCAGTGGTTCTGAACCCTTATGGGGTAGTAATAGTATGATAGTAGGATGCTGACTCAGTGGTTCTGAACCCTTATGGGTTAGTAACAGTATGATAGTAGGATGCTGACTCAGTGGTTCTGAACCCTTATGGGGTAGTAACAGTAGGATGCTGACTCAGTGGTTCTGAACCCTAATGGGGTAGTAACAGTATGATAGTAGGATGCTGACTCAGTGGTTCTGAACCCTTATGGGGTAGTAACAGTATGATAGTAGGATGCTGACTCAGTGGTTCTGAACCCTTATGGGGTAGTAACAGTAGGATAGTAGGATGCTGACTCAGTGGTTCTGAACCCTTATGGGGTAGTAACAGTAGGATAGTAGGATGCTGACTCAGTGGTTCTGAACCCTTATGGGGTAGTAACAGTAGGATGCTGACTCAGTGGTCCTGAACCCTTATGGGGTAGTAACAGTATGATGCTGACTCAGTGGTTCTGAACCCTTATGGGGTAGTAACAGTATGATGCTGACTCAGTGGTTCTGAACCCTTATGGGGTAGTAACAGTATGATAGTAGGATGCTGACTCAGTGGTTCTGAACCCTTATGGGGTAGTAACAGTATGATAGTAGGATGCTGACTCAGTGGTTCTGAACCCTTATGGGGTAGTAACAGTATGATGCTGACTCAGTGGTTCTGAACCCTTATGGGGTAGTAACGGTATGATAGTAGGATGCTGACTCAGTGGTTCTGAACCCTTATGGGGTAGTAACAGTATGATAGTAGGATGCTGACTCAGTGGTTCTGAACCCTTATGGGGTAGTAACAGTATGATGCTGACTCAGTGGTTCTGAACCCTTATGGGGTAGTAACGGTATGATGCTGACTCAGTGGTTCTGATCCCTTATGGGTTAGTAACAGTATGATAGTAGGATGCTGACTCAGTGGTTCTGATCCCTTATGGGGTAGTAACAGTATGATGCTGACGCAGTGGTCCTGAACCCTTATGGGGTAGTAACAGTATGATGCTGACTCAGTGGTCCTGAACCCTTATGGGGTAGTAACAGTATGATGCTGACTCAGTGGTTCTGATCCCTTATGGGTTAGTAACAGTATGATAGTAGGATGCTGACTCAGTGGTTCTGAACCCTTATGGGGTAGTAACAGTATGATAGTAGGATGCTGACTCAGTGGTTCTGAACCCTTATGGGGTAGTAACAGTATGATAGTAGGATGCTGACTCAGTGGTTCTGAACCCTTATGGGGTAGTAACAGTATGATAGTAGGATGCTGACTCAGTGGTTCTGAACCCTTATGGGGTAGTAACAGTATGATAGTAGGATGCTGACTCAGTGGTTCTGAACCCTTATGGGGTAGTAACAGTATGATAGTAGGATGCTGACTCAGTGGTTCTGAACCCTTATGGGGTAGTAACAGTATGATAGTAGGATGCTGACTCAGTGGTTCTGAACCCTTATGGGGTAGTAACAGTATGATAGTAGGATGCTGACTCAGTGGTTCTGAACCCTTATGGGGTAGTAACAGTATGATGCTGACTCAGTGGTTCTGAACCCTTATGGGGTAGTAACAGTATGATGCTGACTCAGTGGTTCTGAACCCTTATGGGGTAGTAACAGTATGACAGTATGATGCTGACTCAGTGGTTCTGAACCCTTATGGGGTAGTAACAGTATGATAGTAGGATGCTGACTCAGTGGTTCTGAACCCTTATGGGGTAGTAACAGTATGATAGTAGGATGCTGACTCAGTGGTTCTGAACCCTTATGGGGTAGTAACAGTATGATAGTAGGATGCTGACTCAGTGGTTCTGAACCCTTATGGGTAGTAACAGTATGATAGTAGGATGCTGACTCAGTGGTTCTGAACCCTTATGGGGTAGTAATAGTATGATAGTAGGATGCTGACTCAGTGGTTCTGAACCCTTATGGGGTAGTAACAGTATGATAGTAGGATGCTGACTCAGTGGTTCTGAACCCTTATGGGGTAGTAACGGTATGATAGTAGGATGCTGACTCAGTGGTTCTGAACCCTTATGGGGTAGTAACGGTATGATAGTAGGATGCTGACTCAGTGGTTCTGAACCCTTATGGGGTAGTAACAGTATGATGCTGACTCAGTGGTTCTGATCCCTTATGGTAACAGTATGATAGTAGGATGCTGACTCAGTGGTTCTGAACCCTTATGGGGTAGTAACAGTATGATAGTAGGATGCTGACTCAGTGGTTCTGAACCCTTATGGGGTAGTAACAGTATGATAGTAGGATGCTGACTCAGTGGTTCTGAACCCTTATGGGGTAGTAACAGTATGATAGTAGGATGCTGACTCAGTGGTTCTGAACCCTTATGGGGTAGTAACAGTATGATAGTAGGATGCTGACTCAGTGGTTCTGAACCCTTATGGGGTAGTAACAGTATGATAGTAGGATGCTGACTCAGTGGTTCTGAACCCTTATGGGGTAGTAACAGTATGATAGTAGGATGCTGACTCAGTGGTTCTGAACCCTTATGGGGTAGTAACAGTATGATAGTAGGATGCTGACTCAGTGGTTCTGAACCCTTATGGGGTAGTAACAGTATGATGCTGACTCAGTGGTTCTGAACCCTTATGGGGTAGTAACAGTATGATGCTGACTCAGTGGTTCTGAACCCTTATGGGGTAGTAACAGTATGACAGTATGATGCTGACTCAGTGGTTCTGATCCCTTATGGGGTAGTAACAGTATGATAGTAGGATGCTGACTCAGTGGTTCTGAACCCTTATGGGGTAGTAACAGTATGATAGTAGGATGCTGACTCAGTGGTTCTGAACCCTTATGGGGTAGTAACAGTATGATAGTAGGATGCTGACTCAGTGGTTTTGAACCCTTATGGGTAGTAACAGTATGATAGTAGGATGCTGACTCAGTGGTTCTGAACCCTTATGGGGTAGTAATAGTATGATAGTAGGATGCTGACTCAGTGGTTCTGAACCCTTATGGGTTAGTAACAGTATGATAGTAGGATGCTGACTCAGTGGTTCTGAACCCTTATGGGGTAGTAACGGTATGATAGTAGGATGCTGACTCAGTGGTTCTGAACCCTTATGGGGTAGTAACGGTATGATAGTAGGATGCTGACTCAGTGGTTCTGAACCCTTATGGGGTAGTAACAGTATGATAGTAGGATGCTGACTCAGTGGTTCTGAACCCTTATGGGGTAGTAACAGTATGATAGTAGGATGCTGACTCAGTGATTCTGAACCCTTATGGGTTAGTAACAGTATGATAGTAGGATGCTGACTCAGTGGTTCTGAACCCTTATGGGGTAGTAACGGTATGATGCTGACTCAGTGGTTCTGATCCCTTATGGGTTAGTAACAGTATGATAGTAGGATGCTGACTCAGTGGTTCTGATCCCTTATGGGGTAGTAACAGTATGATAGTAGGATGCTGACTCAGTGGTTCTGAACCCTTATGGGGTAGTAACAGTAGGATAGTAGGATGCTGACTCAGTGGTTCTGAACCCTTATGGGGTAGTAACAGTAGGATGCTGACTCA
>NW_025747171.1:62500-66883 GCF_021184085.1 Oncorhynchus gorbuscha
CTCCCTCCCTCCCTCCCTCCCTCCGTCCCTCCCTCTCTCTCCTCCCTCTCTCACTCCCTCTCTCTCTCTCCTCCCTCTCTCTCTCACTCTCTCCCTCCCTCTCCCTCTCACTCCCCCCTCCTGCCCTCTCTCCCTCTCTCTCTCTCCTCCCTCCCTCCCTCCCCCCCTCCCAGGTTCCTGTGTTGAGACCTACAGACCTGATGGTGGAGGTACGTCCTAGGAGGGTGTTCTCCAATGGTCATACCTACCACGTTAACTCCATATCGGTCAACAGTGACGGAGAGACCTACCTGTCAGCTGATGACCTGAGGATCAACATGTGGCACCTGGGGATCACAGACCGCAGCTTCAGTATCCTTCACTGGGAGACACACACACACACACACACACACACACACACACACACACACACACACACACACACACACACACACACACACACACACACACACACACACACACAGGAAAGCAGACACACACACACACACACACACACACACACACACACACACACACACACACACACACACACACACACACACACACACACACACACACACACACACACACACACACACACAGGAAAGCAGACACACACACACACACACACACACACACACACACACACACACACACACACACACACACACACACACACACACACACACACACACACACACACACACACACACACACACACACGTTAGTAGGGGGAGCAGTAATAGTGACTAACTCTGAGAAAGGTACCGGTACTCATTTTGGCTACCGGTACTGTTGATATTGAGGTAGTGGACCGGTACTGTTGATATTGAGGTAGTGGACCGGTACTGTTGATATTGAGGTAGTGGCCCGGTACTGTTTATATTGAGGTAGTGGCCCGGTACTGTTTATATTGAGGTAGTGGACCGGTACTGTTTATATTGAGGTAGTGGACCGGTACTGTTTATAATGAGGTAGTGGACCGGTACTGTTTATATTGAGGTAGTGGACCGGTACTGTTTATAATGAGGTAGTGACCCGGTACTGTTTATAGTGAGGTAGTGGACCGGTACTGTTTATATTGAGGTAGTGGACCGGTACTGTTTATATTGAGGTAGTGGCCCGGTACTGTTTATATTGAGGTAGTGGTGGTACCGGTACTGTTTATAGTGAGGTAGTGGCCTGGTACTGTTTATATTGAGGTAGTGGCCCGGTACTGTTTATAGTGAGGTAGTGGCCCGGTACTGTTTATATTGAGGTAGTGGCCCGGTACTGTTTATAGTGAGTAGTGGCCCGGTACTGTTTATATTGTAGTACTGTTTATATTGAGGTAGTGGCCCGGTACTGTTTATATTGAGGTAGTGGACCGGTACTGTTTATAGTGTAGTGGCCCGGTACTGTTTATATTGAGGTAGTGGCCCGGTACTGTTTATATTGAGGTAGTGGACCGGTACTGTTTATATTGAGGTAGTGGCCCGGTACTGTTTATATTGAGGTAGTGGCCTGGTACTGTTTATATTGAGGTAGTGGCCCGGTACTGTTTATAGTGAGGTAGTGGCCTGGTACTGTTTATATTGAGGTAGTGGCCCGGTACTGTTTATATTGAGGTAGTGGACCGGTACTGTTTATATTGAGGTAGTGGACCGGTACTGTTTATATTGAGGTAGTGGACCGGTACTGTTTATATTGAGGTAGTGGACTGGTACTGTTTATATTGAGGTAGTGGCCCGGTACTGTTTATATTGAGGTAGTGGCCCGGTACTGTTTATATTGAGGTAGTGGCCCGGTACTGTTTATAGTGAGGTAGTGGCCTGGTACTGTTTATATTGAGGTAGTGGCCCGGTACTGTTTATATTGAGGTAGTGACCCGGTACTGTTTATATTGAGGTAGTGGACCGGTACTGTTTATAGTGAGGTAGTGGCCCGGTACTGTTTATAGTGAGGTAGTGGCCCGGTACTGTTTATATTGAGGTAGTGGCCCGGTACTGTTTATATTGAGGTAGTGGCCCGGTACTGTTTATAGTGAGGTAGTCTTCCTGCCCAATCACTGACTCTATATGGCTCTGTGCCAGTCTTCCTGACCAATCACTGACTCTCTATGGCTCTGTGCCAGTCTTCCTGCCCAATCACTGACTCTCTATGGCTCTGTGCCAGTCTTCCTGCCCAATCACTGACTCTCTATGGCTCTGTGCCAGTCTTCCTGCCCAATCACTGACTCTCTATGGCTCTGTGCCAGTCTTCCTGCCCAATCACTGACTCTCTATGGCTCTGTGCCAGTCTTCCTGCCCAATCACTGACTCTCTATGGCTCTGTGCCAGTCTTCCTGCCCAATCACTGACTCTCTATGGCTCTGTGCCAGTCTTCCTGCCCAATCACTGACTCTCTATGGCTCTGTGCAAGTCTTCCTGCCCAATCACTGACTCTCTATGGCTCTGTGCCAGTCTTCCTGCCCAATCACTGACTCTCTACAGCTCTGTGCCAGTCTTCCTGCCCAATCACTGACTCTATATGGCTCTGTGCCAGTCTTCCTGCCCAATCACTGACTCTCTATGGCTCTGTGCCAGTCTTCCTGCCCAATCACTGACTCTCTATGGCTCTGTGCCAGTCTTCCTGCCCAATCACTGACTCTCTATGGCTCTGTGCAAGTCTTCCTGCCCAATCACTGACTCTCTATGGCTCTGTGCCAGTCTTCCTGCCCAATCACTGACTCTCTACAGCTCTGTGCCAGTCTTCCTGCCCAATCACTGACTCTATATGGCTCTGTGCCAGTCTTCCTGCCCAATCACTGACTCTATATGGCTCTGTGCCAGTCTTCCTGCCCAATCACTGACTCTCTATGGCTCTGTGCCAGTCTTCCTTCCCAATCACTGACTCTCTATGTCTCTGTGCCAGTCTGGGTAAGTTGTTCTGCAACAAGGTGATAAAATGATGCTCCTCCATCTGTAGGCTGTAGTGTTTAAACAGGCTCTACCATAACAGGACCCTGACCTAGAAAACATCTACAGAGAAGTTTAAATAATTCACTCAGTGTCAACTCCCTACTCTCTACTCTCTACTCTCTACTCTCTACTCCACTAAGACACACGGGACCCGCTGCAAATAGAATGTGTGTGTGTGTGTGCTCGCGCTCGTACATGTGTGCGTGCGTGTGACAGGGTTGATAAAGTTCAGTAGCTGAGGCTAAAAACAATCTCTGCATATTCATAGTGTGTCTGTGTACAATGAGGTGACTGTTAGTCAGGCTAGCTACAACCACCACATTCATCTACTGTACAGCTAATCAGGCTAGCTACAACCACCACATCCATCTACTGTACAGCTAATCAGGCTAGCTACAACCACCACATTCATCTACTGTACAGCTAATCAGGCTAGCTACAACCACCACATTCATCTACTGTACAGTTAATCAGGCTAGCTACAACCACCACATCCATCTACTGTACAGTTAATCAGGCTAGCCAACCACATCCATCTACTGTACAGTTAATCAGGCTACTACTGTACAGCTACTACTGTACAGTTAATCAGGCTATTACTGTACAGTTAATCAGGCTACTACTGTACAGTTAATCTACTGTACAGTTAATCAGGCTAGCTACAACCACCACATCCATCTACTGTACAGTTAATCAGGCTACTACTGTACAGTTAATCAGGCTATTACTGTACAGTTAATCAGGCTATTACTGTACAGTTAATCAGGCTACTACTGTACAGTTAATCAGGCTACTACTGTACAGTTAATCAGGCTAGCTACAACCACCACATCCATCTACTGTACAGTTAATCAGGCTACTACTGTACAGTTAATACTACTGTACAGTTAATCAGGCTACTACTGTACAGTTAATCAGGCTACTACTGTACAGGCTATTACTGTACAGTTAATCAGGCTAGCTACAACCACCACATCCATCTACTGTACAGTTAATCAGGCTACTACTGTACAGTTAATCAGGCTATTACTGTACAGTTAATCAGGCTACTACTCCATCTACAGTTAATCAGGCTATTACTGTACAGTTAATCAGGCTAGCTACTGTACAGTTAATCAGGCTACTACTGTACAGTTAATCAGGCTAGCTACAACCACCACATCCATCTACTGTACAGCTAATCAGGCCAGCTACAACCACCACATCATCTACTGTACAGCTAATCAGGCTAGCTACAACCACCACATCCATCTACTGTACAGCTAATCAGGCTAGCTACAACCACCACATCCATCTACTGTACAGTTAATCAGGCTAGCTACAACCAGTTAACATTCATCTACTGTACAGTTAATCAGGCTAGCTACAACCACCATCCACATCCATCTACTGTACAGTTAATCAGGCTACTGCTAATCAACCACCACATCCATCTACTGTACAGGCTACTACAGTTAATCAGGCT
>NW_025747172.1:0-2500 GCF_021184085.1 Oncorhynchus gorbuscha
CCATTCAAACTGACCTGATACCTGCAGAGAACCATTCAAACTGACCTGATACCTGCAGAGAACCATTCAAACTGACCTGATACCTGCAGAGAACCATTCAAACTGACCTGATACCTGCAGAGAACCATTCACACTGACCTGATACCTGTATACCTAGAGAAGCAGAGAACCGTTCACAGGGTCTGACCTGATGAGAACCATTCACACTGACCTGATACCTGTAGAGAACCACACTGACTAGGTCTTTGTGATACCTGCTAGTTAATTTAAAATGCAGGAATCTAGGTCTTTGTGATGCTAAATTTACCAAAAACAAAACATGTTTTACCCCATACCCCTTTCAGATAACAGCTACTATACAGAAGCTGGCATGGTAAATGAGTGGGATATTTGTCTGGGTATGAAAGGGGAATCTCATGCCAAACTGTTGTGCTTCGGCCACCAGTTGGTGTTTTCAATTGGGAATGTGTTTTATGAATGTTGATGTGAGTCACATCACGACTTCCCTCTGGGCACTGAATCATATCCTTAATGAACAGTAAACACGTCTACATGAATCCTTTCTTAAATACACGTCTGGTGTATCAGATGAGATGTCTTCTAATGAACATCGCCTCGCTATAGATCGCTAGGTCAATCAGAAACATCGCCTGTAAACAAGGCTTCTACTACAGCCCGTCCGTCTCGAACCGATTGCAAAAAATCAACAACAAAATGCAAACTCCAAAATAGTTCCGAGTAAACAATAACAAGTCATGTCAAATGCAAACTCCACAAACATAGTTCTATATCGAGTACGTGGTCAGTGGCAAAGCTATGTTGAAGGAAATGCGTCACGAAAAGTACGTGGTGCAGCTATTGCATAGCCTCAACCTATAGCTGAGATTTACTGGCGAAGCAAAGGTTGGACACAACATCCTCAGCTCTATATCGAAAAGTACGTGGTGCAGCTATTGCATAGCCTCAACCTATAGCTGAGATTTACTGGCGAAGCAAATTGCATAGCCTCAACCTATAGGTTGGACACAACATCCTCAGCTCTATATCGAAAAAAGTACGTGGTGCAGCTATTGCATAGCCTCAACCTATAGCTGAGATTTACTGGCGAAGCAAAGGTTGGACACAACATCCTCAGCTCTATATCGTTTATAAACTAGAAACAGCCGGTACATTTCACACAATAATATTATCCCCTGTATATTTAACATAAATGGAATTGTATAAGTTCTGCGATCCTATATGTTGTTGAATCGTGAAACTAAACCCGGACGATTCGATGGGTTTATCTACAACGACCGGGGTCCCCGGTCCTACTTACAATCATTGCCAACCTGAACTCCCTATAACCACATTTCAAAACAAACCGAACCTTTTTTTTGTGTAAACAGTAACAACAACATGCCATGCTTTACTGTCCCTGCAGATCGGTTGGATTGTTCCAAGTTTTGCGTTAACAACATCGGTATTGCGCTGCAAGCTGCATCCGGACAGAGTTGCCTATCCCCAAAGCGCAATGGGAACACACACACACACACTAGCATAGTAGCAACTGCAGATATGTCTGACATGTATGTTAACCTACATCGGATAGATAAATAAATACATTAGGACCGACCTTAACAGGCTTCCTCGGTCTGCCCGGTCTGCGCTTGGCCGGAGCCTCTGCAGCCGCCGCAGGCTCCGGCTCCTGGGTCCCGGTCCCTGAACTCTCCCCGGCTTCTTCACCGCGTGCGCTCATTGTGACTTTGTACCAAAATAGTAATCTCTCTTGCAGCAGCTTCTAGTCTACTGTTACTACACACACGGTCAGCCTGGAGCCTATCCTGCCCTGCCTGCCTGCCTGCACACCAACCGACCACACCGCCAGCCACCGGACGTCCTGGTGCAAAAGTTTGAAAGGGGAATCCTCTTGTTGTAAACTAATGCACGAATCAACCGGCGGTCGGATATTAAAATGAATCGGAATAAGTTTGTGCTGCTGAAAAGAAAAACAAAAGGAAAATAAAAATGCCTGGAGGGAAATGTTGCTTGAGTGTATTATGAACAGCACGTGCTGCCCACTTCGGTATTTGGCTCAGGAAAAAACCCTCCCCGTCTCCCCTTTCTGTCGAAGTGGGTGGGGGGTGGCTTTTGGTGATAAAATAAGCCCGTGATCGATTGGAATTTCAGCTCCTGTCGTTACAAATGAGCGGGAGAACTATTGCCATGAAATGGTGACAGCTGCAGCACTGTCAAATCCACGTGTCACGATTTGGCTGACAAATAACAATAACTGGACGTTTATACCCTATAGGCTATATGGCCCCCGGGCGAGAGTTTTTACATGGGATTGGCAAGACTACAAAAAAAAAAACAGAGGGCATTATAAATGCATCTCCACAGCCCACACGAAACCAGCCTACTCACTGAATGAGAATGAGGTAAAACAAGAGAGAGAGAGAGAGAGAGAGAGAGAGAGAGAGAGACAGAGAGAGAGAGACAGAGAGAGAGAGAGACAGAG
>NW_025747172.1:7500-15000 GCF_021184085.1 Oncorhynchus gorbuscha
CATGAAAGGAATACAATCAATAGCCACTGCAGAAAAAGAAACTATTAAAACCAAGATCGATTACTTCTGAACAACTTCTGAATCTCTCAGGCATTAAGATTGAAGTTTTAATGGCACAAACATATTCTAGATTTAGGATTTAACTTCATGGGGGTACAACAATAAAACTATAAAGTTAACTTTTTTTTTTGAATTCCTGGAGAACATTGCATTGTGTGAGGAGAGAATTTCGTAGCTCTTTCCTTTTGTTAAAGCAAAATTATTTGTAGTGGTTTTAATTGTGTGTTTTTTTGATGTTGCTGTAGGTCTAGTTGTGACGTTGACGTGGAATAGATCTGCTGAATAAAATAGTTATTCTCGCAGTAGGCCTAGTTGTGACGATGACGTGGAATAGATCTGCTGAATAAAATAGTTATTCTCGCAGTAGGCCTAGTTGTGACGTTGACGTGGAATAGATCTGCTGAATAAAATAGTTATTCTCGCAGTAGGCCTAGTTGTGACGTTGACGTGGAATAGATCTGCTGAATAAAATAGTTATTCTCGCAGTAGGCCTAGTTGTGACGATGACGTGGAATAGATCTGCTGAATAAAATAGTTATTCTCGCAGTAGGCCTAGTTGTGACGTTGACGTGGAATAGATCTGCTGAATAAAATAGTTATTCTCGCAGTAGGCCTAGTTGTGACGTTGACGTGGAATAGATCTGCTGAATAAAATAGTTATTCTCGCAGTAGGCCTAGTTGTGATGTTGACGTGGAATAGATCTGCTGAATAAAATAGTTATTCTCGCAGTAGGCCTAGTTGTGACGATGACGTGGAATAGATCTGCTGAATAAAATAGTTATTCTCGCAGTAGGCCTAGTTGTGACGTTGACGTGGAATAGATCTGCTGAATAAAATAGTTATTCTCGCAGTAGGCCTAGTTGTGACGATGACGTGGAATAGATCTGCTGAATAAAATAGTTATTCTCGCAGTAGGCCTAGTTGTGACGTTGACGTGGAATAGATCTGCTGAATAAAATAGTTATTCTCGCAGTAGGCCTAGTTGTGACGTTGACGTGGAATAGATCTGCTGAATAAAATAGTTATTCTCGCAGTAGGCCTAGTTGTGACGTTGACGTGGAATAGATCTGCTGAATAAAATAGTTATTCTCGCAGTAGGCCTAGTTGTGACGTTGACGTGGAACAGTCATGGTAGTACAGTAGTAGTGCAGGCATTCCATCTAAACCCCCTGAGATGTAAAGAGTGGTGTTAATACAGGGACTAGGGGACTACAAGCTTTTCAAAAGACGTTCTGGGGTTGAAAGCAGATTCCCTTTTCTGTACTGAGAGAGGGGGAGAGAGAGAGAGAGAGAGAGAGAGAGAGAGAGAGAGAGAGAGAGAGAGAGAGAGAGAGAGAGAGAGAGAGAGAGAGAGAGAGGAGAGAGGAGAGAGACAGAGAGAGAGAGAGAGAGAGAGAGAGAGAGAGAGGAGAGAGACAGAGAGAGAGAGAGAGAGACAGAGAGAGAGAGAGAGAGAGAGAGGAGACGGGGAAAGAGAGGGGGGAGACAGAGGCAGAGAGGGAGAGAGAAGGAGAGGGAAGGAGGGAGAGGAGACAGGGAAAGAGAGATTATTCTGTGCTGTACAGGGGGAGAGGAGACAGGGAAACAGAGATTATTCTGGGCTGTACAGGGGGAGAGGAGACAGGGAAACAGAGATTATTCTGGGCTAGGAGGAGGGTCTAGGTATAGTGTAGCCAGGAGGAGGGTCTAGGTATAGTGTAGCCAGGAGGAGGGTCTAGGTATAGTGTAGTCAACAGAAGGAGGGTCTAGGTATAGTGTAGCCAACAGGAGGGGGGTCTAGGTATAGTGTAGTACACAGAAGGAGGGTCTAGGTATAGTGTAGCCAACAGAAGGAGGGTCTAGGTATAGTGTAGCCAGGAGGAGGAGGGTCTAGGTATAGTGTAGCCAACAGGAGGAGGGTCTAGGTATAGTGTAGCCAGGAGGAGGGTCTAGATATAGTGTAGCCAACAGAAGGAGGGTCTAGGTATAGTGTAGCCAACAGGAGGAGGGTCTAGGTATAGTGTAGTCAGGAGGAGGGTCTAGTATAGTGTAGTCAGGAGGAGGAGGGTCTAGGTATAGTGTAGCCAACAGGAGGAGGGTCTAGGTATAGTGTAGCCAGGAGGAGGAGGGTCTAGGTATAGTGTAGCCAGGAGGAGGAGGGTCTAGGTATAGTGTAGCCAACAGAAGGAGGGTCTAGGTATAGTGTAGCCAAATAGGAGGAGGGGGTCTAGGTTTAGTCTAGGTATAAGCCAGGAGGAAGAGGGTCTAGGTATAGTGTAGCCAACAGGAGGAGGGTCTAGGTATAGTGTAGCCAACAGGAGGAGGGTCTAGGTATAGTGTAGCCAGGAGAAGGAGGGTCTAGGTATAGTGTAGCCAGGAGGAAGAGGGTCTAGGTATAGTGTAGCCAACAGGAGGAGGGTCTAGGTTTAGTGTAGCCAACAGAAGGAGGGTCTAGGTATAGTGTAGCCAGGAGGAGGGTCTAGGTATGGTGTAGCCAACAGAAGGAGGGTCTAGGTATAGTGTAGCCAACAGGAGGAGGGTCTAGGTTTAGTGTAGCCAGGAGAAGGAGGGTCTAGGTATAGTGTAGCCAACAGGAGGAGGGTCTATGTTTAGTCTAGGTATAATAGGAGGAAGAGGGTCTAGGTATAGTGTAGCCAGGAGGAGGGTCTAGGTATGGTGTAGCCAGGAGGAAGAGGGTCTAGGTATAGTGTAGCCAACAGGAGGAGGGTCTATGTTTAGTCTAGGTATAATAGCAGGAGGAGGGTCTAGGTATAGTGTAGCCAACTGGAGGAGGGTTTGATAAATTCATGAACTTCTTTGAGGAAAAGATTATGATTATTAGAAAGCAAATTACGGACTCCTCTTTAAACCTGCGTATTCCTCCAAACCTCAGTTGTCCTGAGTCTGCACAACTCTGCCAGGACCTAGGATCAAGAGAGACGCTCAAGTGTTTTAGTACTATATCTCTTGACACAATGATGAAAATAATCATGGCCTCTAAACCTTCAAGCTGTATACTGGACCCTATTCCAACTAAACTACTGAAAGAGCTGCTTCCTGTGCTTGGCCCTCCTATGTTGAACATAATAAACGGCTCTCTATCCACTGGATGTGTACCAAACTCACTAAAAGTGGCAGTAATAAAGCCTCTCTTGAAAAAGCCAAACCTTGACCCAGAAAATATAAAAAACTATCGGCCTATATCGAATCTTCCATTCCTCTCAAAGATTTTAGAGAAGGCTGTTGCGCAGCAACTCACTGCCTTCCTGAAGACAAACAATGTATACGAAATGCTTCAGTCTGGTTTTAGACCCCATCATAGCACTGAGACGGCACTTGTGAAGGTGGTAAATGACATTTTGATGGCATCGGACCGAGGCTCTGCATCTGTCCTCGTGCTCCTAGACCTTAGTGCTGCTTTTGATACCATCGATCACCACATTCTTTTGGAGAGATTGGAAACCCAAATTGGTCTACACGGACATGTTCTGGCCTGGTTTAGGTCTTATCTGTCGGAAAGATATCAGTTTGTCTCTGTGAATGGTTTGTCCTCTGACAAATCAACTGTACATTTCGGTGTTCCTCAAGGTTCTGTTTTAGGACCACTATTGTTTTCACTATATATTTTACCTCTTGGGGATGTTATTCGAAAACATAATGTAAACTTTCACTGCTATGCGGATGACACACAGCTGTACATTTCAATGAAACATGGTGAAGCACCAAAATTGCCCTCGCTAGAAGCATGTGTTTCAGACATAAGGAAGTGGATGGCTGCAAACTTTCTACTATTAAACTCGGACAAAACAGAGATGCTTGTTCTAGGTCCCAAGAAACAAAGAGATCTTCTGTTGAATCTGACAATTAATCTTAATGGTTGTACAGTCGTCTCAAATAAAACTGTGAAGGACCTCGGCGTTACTCTGGACCCTGATCTCTCTTTTGAAGAACATATCAAGACCATTTCGAGGACAGCTTTTTTCCATCTACGTAACATTGCAAAAATCAGAAACTTTCTGTCCAAAAATGATGCAGAAAAATTAATCCATGCTTTTGTCACTTCTAGGTTAGACTACTGCAATGCTCTATTTTCCGGCTACCCGGATAAAGCACTAAATAAACTTCAGTTAGTGCTAAATACGGCTGCTAGAATCCTGACTAGAACCAAAAAATTTGATCATATTACTCCAGTGCTAGCCTCTCTACACTGGCTTCCTGTCAAAGCAAGGGCTGATTTCAAGGTTTTACTGCTAACCTACAAAGCATTACATGGGCTTGCTCCTACCTACCTCTCTGATTTGGTCCTGCCGTACATACCTATACGTACGCTACGGTCACAAGACGCAGGCCTCCTAATTGTCCCTAGAATTTCTAAGCAAACAGCTGGAGGCAGGGCTTTCTCCTATAGAGCTCCATTTTTATGGAACGGTCTGCCTACCCATGTCAGAGACGCAAACTCGGTCTCAACCTTTAAGTCTTTACTGAAGACTCATCTCTTCAGTGGGTCATATGATTGAGTGTAGTCTGGCCCAGGAGTGGGAAGGTGAACGGAAAGGCTCTGGAGCAACGAACCGCCCTTGCTGTCTCTGCCTGGCCGGTTCCCCTTTTTCCACTGGGATTCTCTGCCTCTAACCCTGTTACGGGGGTCTGAGTCACTGGCTTGCTGGGGCTCTCTCGTGCCGTCCCTGGGGGGGATGCGTCACCTGGGTGGGTTGATTCACTGTTGTGGTCGGCCTGTCTGGGTTCCCCCCACCCCTTGGGTTGTACCGTGTCGGAGATCTTTGTGGGCTATACTCGGCCTTGTCTCAGGATGGTAAGTTGGTGGTTGAAGATTTCCCTCTAGTGGTGTGGGGGCTGTGCTTTGGCAAAGTGGGTGGGGTTATATCCTTCCTGTTTGGCCCTGTCCGGGGTGTCCTCGGATGGGGCCACAGTGTCTCCTGACCCCTCCTGTCTCAGCCTCCAGTATTTATGCTGCAGTAGTTTATGTGTCGGGGGGCTAGGGTCAGTTTGTTTATCTGGAGTACTTCTCCTGTCCTATTCGGTGTCCTGTGTAAATCTAAGTGTGCGTTCTCTAATTCTCTCCTTCTCTCTTTCTTTCTCTCTCTCGGAGGACCTGAGCCCTAGAACCATGCCCCAGGACTACCTGACATGATGACTCCTTGCTGTCCCCAGTCCACCTGGCCATGCTGCTGCTCCAGTTTCAACTGGCCTGGGCCCTAGGACCATGTCCCAGGACTACCTGACATGAGGACTCCTTGCTGTCCCCAGTCCACCTGGCCATGCTCCTGCTCCAGTTTCAACTGTTCTGCCTTACTATTATTCAACCATGCTGGTCATTTATGAACATTTGAACATCTTGGCCACGTTCTGTTATAATCTCCACCTGGCACAGCCAGAAGAGGACTGGCCACCCCACATATGCTCTCTCTAATTCTCTCTTTCTTTCTCTCTCTCGGAGGACCTGAGCCCTAGGACCGTGCCCCAGGACTACCTGACATGATGGCTCCTTGCTGTCCCCAGTCCATCTGACTGTGCTGCTGCTCCAGTTTCAACTGTTCTGCCTTATTATTATTTGACCATGCTGGTCATTTATGAACATTTGAACATCTTGGTCATGTTCTGTTATAATCTCTACCCGGCACAGCCAGAAGAGGACTGGCCACCCCACATAGCCCGGTTCCTCTCTAGGTTTCTTCCTAGGTTTTGGCCTTTCTAGGGAGTTTTTCCTAGCCACCGTGCTTTTACACCTGCATTGTTTGCTGTTTGGGGTTTTAGGCTGGGTTTCTGTACAGCACTTTGAGATATCAGCTGATGTACGAAGGGCTATATAAATAAATTTGATTTGATTTGATTTGATTTGATTTAGGTATGGTGTAGCCAGGAGGAAGAGGGTCTAGGTATAGTGTAGCCAGGAGGAGGAGGGTCTGGGTTTAGTGTAGCCAATAGGAGGAGGGTCTGGGTTTAGTGTAGCCAACAGGAGAAGGGTCTAGGTTTAGTGTAGCCAATAGGAGGAGGGTCTGGGTTTAGGGGAGGAGGGTCTGGGTTTAGTGTAGCCAATAGGTGTAGGGTCTGGGTTTAGTGTAGCCAATAGGAGGAGGGTCTGGGTTTAGTGTAGCCAATAGGAGTAGTGTCTGGGTTTAGTGTAGCCAATATGAGGAGGGTCTGGGTTTAGTGTAGCCAATAGGAGGAGGGTCTAGGTTTAGTGTAGCCAATAGGAGAAGGAGTGTCTGCCTATATAGTACCTTTTTGGGGCCAAAATGGCAACATGCGATGAAAGGGGCGGGGTGTACTGACCCCAGAGCTGTGCTGCTGGTGTGGGCTCAGCTCACACTGGGACATGGGGGCGGGGTGTACTGACCCCAGAGCTGTGCTGCTGGTGTGGGCTCAGCTCACACTGGGACATGGGGGCGGGATGTACTGACCCCAGAGCTGTGCTGCTGGTGTGGGCTCAGCTCACACTGGGACATGGGGGCGGGGTGTACTGACCCCAGAGCTGTGCTGCTGGTGTGGGCTCAGCTCACACTGGGACATGGGGGCGGGGTGTACTGACCCCAGAGCTGTGCTGCTGGTGTGGGCTCAGCTCACACTGGGACATGGGGGCTGGTGTACTGACCCCAGAGCTGTGCTGCTGGTGTGGGCTCAGCTCACACTGGGACATGGGGGCGGGGTGTACTGACCCCAGAGCTGTGCTGCTGGTGTGGGCTCAGCTCACACTGGGACATGGGGGCGGGGTGTACTGACCCCAGAGCTGTGCTGCTGGTGTGGGCTCAGCTCACACTGGGACATGGGGGCTGGTGTACTGACCCCAGAGCTGTGCTGCTGGTGTGGGCTCAGCTCACACTGGGACATGGGGGCTGGTGTACTGACCCCAGAGCTGTGCTGCTGGTGTGGGCTCAGCTCACACTGGGACATGGGGGCTGGTGTACTGACCCCAGAGCTGTGCTGCTGATGTGGGCTCAGCTCACACTGGGACATGGGGGCGGGGTGTACTGACCCCAGAGCTGTGCTGCTGGTGTGGGCTCAGCTCACACTGGGACATGGGGGCTGGTGAACCATCTGGGGACCCTGGAACATGGGGGGGGGGTGAACTGTCTGGGGACACTGGAACATGTGGGGCTGGTGAACCATCTGGGGGCTGGTGAACCATCTGGGAGCTGGTGAACTGTCTGGGGGACACTGGAACATGGGGGGCTGGTGAACTGTCTGGGGGACACTGGAACATGGGGGCTGGTGAACCTTCTGGGGGCTGGTGAACTGTCTGGGGGACACTGTAACATGGGGGCTGGTGAACCATCTGGGGGCTGGTGAACTGTCTGGGGGACACTGGAACATGGGGGCTGGTGAACTGTCTGGGGGACACTGGAACATGGGGGGCTGGTGAACTGTCTGGGGACACTGGAACATGGGGGCTGGTGAACCATCTGGGGGCTGGTGAACTGTCTGGGGGACATGGAACATGG
>NW_025747172.1:20000-66864 GCF_021184085.1 Oncorhynchus gorbuscha
ATGATCTAGGATCAGGTCCCCCCATCTATGTAATCTGATTCATTATGATCTAGGATCAGGTCCCCCATCTATGTAATCTGATTCATTATGATCTAGGATCAGGTCCCCCCCCCATCTATGTAATCTGATTCATTATGATCTAGGATCAGGTCCCCCCCCCCTCTATGTAATCTGATTCATTATGATCTAGGATCAGGTCCCCACCCCCCTCTATGTAATCTGATTCATTATGATCTAGGATCAGGTCCCCCCCCCCCTCTATGTAATCTGATTCATTATGATCTAGGATCAGGTCCCCCCCCCCTCTATGTAATCTGATTCATTATGATCTAGGATCAGGTTCCCCCCTCTATGTAATCTGATTCATTATGATCTAGGATCAGGTCCCCCCCTCTATGTAATCTGATTCATTATGATCTAGGATCAGGTCCCCCCCCTCTATGTAATCTGATTCATTATGATCTAGGATCAGGTACCCCCTCTATGTAATCTGATTCATTATGATCTAGGATCAGGTCCCCCCTCTATGTAATCTGATTCATTATGATCTAGGATCAGGTCCCCCCCTCTATGTAATCTGATTCATTATGATCTAGGATCAGGTCCCCCCCCCCCATCTATGTAATCTGATTCATTATGATCTAGGATCAGGTCCCCCCAACTATGTAATCTGATTCATTATGATCTAGGATCAGGTCCCCCCCTCTATGTAATCTGATTCATTATGATCTAGGATCAGGTCCCCCCCCCCTCTATGTAATCTGATTCATTATGATCTAGGATCAGGTCCCCCCATCTATGTAATCTGATTCATTATGATCTAGGATCAGGTCCCCTCCTCTATGTAATCTGATTCATTATGATCTAGGATCAGGTCCCCCACCCCCCATCTATGCATTAATCTGAAAAGTCTAAACTGATCAAGTCCCCCTGCTTTTCTATGTAATCTGATTCATTATGATCTAGGAACAGGTCCCCCATCTATTTAACTGATTCAAATCAGGAACAGGTCCTACTACAACAACTAAAGTAATCTGATTCATTATGATCTAGGAAGCTCCCTCTATGTCCATTATGATCTCTCAGACCCCCATCTATGTAATCTGATTCATTATGATCTACAACAGGGCTCCCTGAAGAAAAGAAAGACAGGTCTGTGCTGTGATTGGGTAGAAATGGGATAGTCAACATTGTATGGTTTAAAGGAAGCTTTGTCTCCTTCTCTGGTTCTCTGAAACGGCCATGTTGCTTTCATTATGATCTGTGGCTCTTCTCTCCCCTGCTTTAACTGATTCATTATGGTTCCAGGAACATACATTTGTACCACCATGCAAATCAGGAACAGCTCCCCCATTTAAAGATTTTTGATCTGGATTTCTTGAATGTTGGGTCTTCTCTCCCTCTATTTAATCTGATTCAAAGATCTGACAGACTATGGTAATCTCTCTCACGGCACTAGAGCCCTTTCTACAGCGGATGTTTAAATGAACGCTAATCTATGTAATCTGATTCATTATGATCTAGGATTGGGTACCCTATGGGTCTGATTCAATGGTTTGGGGTAATCTGATGGTCTGGTTGGGTGGGACTGGGGTTGTGGTAGGAGGATTTCACCCCCACTCGTCCTCATATTGGGTAGCACTGGGGAAAAGTCTAAACTGTTTTGGATCAGGTTCTAGGGCTCTGAAACATTTTAATAAAAGCCTGTTTACAATGGTGTCTCTCAAACGGCACAACAACAACAACAGCATGTATCAATAACAACAACTAAAGCTGGCTCTGGGTAAGGGCACCTGAAGTGAAAAGTATGTCTGTGCTGTGATTGGGTTTCTGAAATGGGATAGTCAACATTGTTGGTTTGGCAGCAAGCTGTCTCTTCTCTGGTTCTAAAGACCATGTTGCTTTCAGTAAGGCTCTACTAAAGACCTGCTTTCCCTCCTTTCTTTTCTTTTCAGGAACATACATTTACCAAGACATGTATCAGTAACATACTAAAGACATGTATCTAACATATCTGTATCTGTAACATACTAAAGACATGTATCAGTAACATACTAAAGACATGTATCAGTAACATACTAAAGACAGGGTGTATCAGTAACATACTAAAGACATGTATCAGTAACATACTAAAGACATGTATCAGTAACATACTAAAGACATGTATCAGTAACATACTAAAGACCTTTTGTATCTGTAACATACTAAATTTAACCAATCCTGAACATACTAAAGACCTGTATCTGTAACATACTAAAGACATGTATCAGTAACATACTAAAGACATAACATACTAAAGACATGTATCAGCAACACACTAAAGACCTGTATGTCTGTAAGAGGGGTTTCTGCATACTAAAGACTTCCATGTATGGCACTGTGACATACTAAATACTGTATCTGTAACATACTAAAGACATGTATCAGTAACATACTAAAGACATGTATCAGTAACATACTAAAGACATGTATCATAACATAAAAAGACATGTATCTGTAACATACTAAAGACATGTATCAGTAACATACTAAAGACCTGTATCAGTAACATACTAAAGACCTGTATCAGTAACATACTAAAGACATGTATCAGTAACATACTAAAGACATGTATCAGTAACATACTAAAGACATGTATCAGTAACATACTAAAGACATGTATCAGTAACATACTAAAGACAATCAGTAACATACTAAAGACCTGTATCAGTAACATACTAAAGACATGTATCTGTAACATACTAAAGACATGTAACATACTAAAGACATGTATCAGTAACATACTAAAGACCTGTATCTGTAACATACTAAAGACCTGTATCAGTAACATACTAAAGACCTGTATCTGTAACATACTAAAGACATGTATCAGTAACATACTAAAGACATGTATCAGTAACATACTAAAGACATGTAACATACTAAAGACATGTATCAGTAACATACTAAAGACCTGTATCAGTAACATACTAAAGACCTGTATCAGTAACATACTAAAGACCTGTATCTGTAACATACTAAAGACATGTATCTGTAACATACTAAAGACAATCAGTAACATACTAAAGACATGTATCAGTAACATACTAAAGACATGTATCAGTAACATACTAAAGACATGTATCAGTAACATACTAAAGACATGTATCAGTAACATACTAAAGACCTGTATCAGTAACATACTAAAGACATGTATCAGTAACATACTAAAGACCTGTATCAGTAACATACTAAAGACATGTATCTGTAACATACTAAAGACATGTATCAGTAACATACTAAAGACCTGTATCAGTAACATACTAAAGACATGTATCAGTAACATACTAAAGACATGTATCAGTAACATACTAAAGACATACTAAAGACCTGTATCAGTAACATACTAAAGACCTGTATCAGTAACATACTAAAGACATGTATCAGTAACATACTAAAGACCTGTATCAGTAACATACTAAAGACATGTATCTGTAACATACTAAAGACATGTAACATACTAAAGACCTGTATCAGTAACATACTATAGACATGTATCAGTAACATACTAAAGACCCGTATCAGTAACATACTAAAGACATGTATCAGTAACATACTAAAGACATGTATCAGTAACATACTAAAGACATGTAATTCCCTCTGGACACGTCTTCAGAATATATCTGAGGAGAAGTGAGGAGCCGTGGTTTGTCTTCTGCCGAAGTCGTTGCCTCTCCTTGTTCGGGCGGTGCTCGGCGTCACCGGCCTTCTTGCCATCATTGATCCATTTTTCATTTTCCATTGGTTTTGTCTTGTCTTCCCACACACCTGTTTTCAATCCCATTCATTACCTGTTGTGTATTTTACCCTCTGTTTCCCCTCATGTCTTTGTCAGAGATTGTTTACCTTTGTATAGGTGGTTGTATAGGTGGTTGTATAGGTGGTTGTATAGGTGGTTGTATAGGTGGTTATATAGGTGGTTATATAGGTGGTTGTATAGGTGGTTGTATAGGTGGTTGTATAGGTGGTTGTATAGGTGGTTATATAGGTGGTTATATAGGTGGTTATATAGGTGGTTATATAGGTGGTTATATAGGTGGTTATATAGGTGGTTGTATAGGTGGTTGTACAGGTGGTTGTATAGGTGGTTGTATAGGTGGTTGTATAGGTGGTCGTATAGGTGGTTGTATAGGTGGTTATATAGGTGGTCATATAGGTGGTTATATAGGTGGTTGTATAGGTGGTTGTATAGGTGGTTGTATAGGTGGTTATATAGATGGTTATATAGGTGGTTATATAGGTGGTTATATAGATGGTTATATAGGTGGTTGTATAGGTGGTTATATAGGTGGTTATATAGATGGTTATATAGGTGGTTATATAGGTGGTTATATAGATGGTTATATAGGTGGTTATATAGGTGGTTATATAGGTGGTTGTATAGGTGGTTGTATAGGTGGTTATATAGGTGGTTATATAGGTGGTTATATAGGTGGTTATATAGGTGGTTGTATAGGTGGTTGTATAGGTGGTTGTATAGGTGGTTATATAGGTGGTTGTATAGGTGGTTATATAGGTGGTGGTTTATATGGGTGGTTATATAGGTGGTTATATAGGTGGTTATATAGGTGGTTGTATAGGTGGTTGTATAGGTGGTTGTATAGGTGGTTGTATAGGTGGTTGTATAGGTGGTTGTATAGGTGATGGTATAGGTGATGGTATACGACTCTGACAGTGAGAGCTGGTTAGGATCTCTGACCACAAGGCCAATGAGTTGGTTGCAAGGTGAATGCAGATGCTTCTGAAACTGAGAAAAAAATGTGGGAGGAGTCTTGACTTTCAGGAAATGGCAGTTCATGTCAAGTCCACTGAATTTGGACTACCAAATGTCAAAACGCCTATTTTAAACTCACGTCACAATCTCTTCAAAGTAAGTTAGTAAATAAAGTCCAGTTTGTAACACACTCTATGAAATGTGGTTTTTAAATAACGTGTAATCATTGATGTTTGTCCATTATAAAGTGGTTAAAATGAATTCAAATGTAGATGACGGTAATATGATAAACTAAAGAAAATATACGTTTTAATAAAGTTTTAGAAATTGTTATGTTTACTTTTGAAAATAAATATGAAATGGATGTAAAATATGTAATTTTAGCCTTAAAGTGTAAAACGTATGATCACACGGAGAGAAAAAGTGTCCATTTGGGGAAAAATGTAAATCTGTCACTTTCAATGTAACACCCTGCCCAGACATAGCACAGGCATTGGGCGTTCTGGAAATATGGACAATATTTACATCTCCTGTTCATACCAATCAATAAACTCCTCAGTCCGTCAGTCAGTCAGCAGCAAGGTTGAAAGAAAACAGTCAGTCAGTAGCTAGCTAGCTAGGTTGAAGAAAAACAGTCAGTCAGTCAGTAGCTAGCTAGGTTGAAGAAAAACAGTCAGTCAGTCAGTAGCTAGCTAGGTTGAAGTAGAACAGTCAGTCAGTAGCTAGTTAGCTAGGTTGAAGGAAAACAGTCAGTCAGTAGCTAGTTAGCTAGGTTGAAGGAAAACAGTCAATCAGTAGCTAGTTAGCTAGGTTGAAAGAAAACAGTCAGTCAGTCAGCAGCTAGGTAGGTTGAAAGAAAACAGTCAGTCAGTCAGCAGCTAGGTAGGTTGAAAGAAAACAGTCAGTCAGTCAGCAGCTAGGTAGGTTGAAGGAAAACAGTCAATCAGTAGCTAGTTAGCTAGGTTGAAGGAAAACAGTCAATCAGTAGCTAGTTAGCTAGGTTGAAAGAAAACAGTCAGTCAGTCAGCAGCTAGGTAGGTTGAAAGAAAAAGCTAGTTAGCTAGGTTGAAAGAAAACAGTCAGTCAGTCAGCTAGCTAGTAGGTTGAAAGAAAACAGTCAGTCAGTCAGCAGCTAGGTAGGTTGAAAGAAAACAGTCAGTCAGTCAGCAGCTAGGTAGGTTGAAAGAAAACAGTCAGTCAGACAGCAGTTAGGTTGAAAGAAAACAGTCAGTCAGCAGCAGCTAGTAGGTTGAAAGAAAACTGTCAGTCAGTCAGCAGCTAGGTAGGTTGAAAGAAAACAGTCAGTCAGTAGCTATGTTGGTTGAAAGAAAACAGTCAGTCAGCAGCTAAGTAGGTTGAAGGAAAACAGTCAGTCAGTCAGTAGCTATGTAGGTTGAAAGAAAACAGTCAGTCAGTCAGCAGCTAGGTAGGTTGAAAGAAAACAGTCAGTCAGTCAGCAGCTAGGTAGGTTGAAGGAAAACAGTCAGTCAGCAGCTAGGTAGGTTGAAGTAAAAAAAACAGTTGGTTTCCTTCCAGGTTGTTGTGTGTGAGGGGAACTCCATGCTGAGTCCTAAATGGCACCCTATTCCCTGTAAAGGCCAGGGTCCTGGTCAAAAGTAGTGCACACTATAGGGAATAGGGCTCTGGTCAAAAGTAGTGCACACTATAGGGAATAGGGCTCTGGTCAAAAGTAGTGCACACTATAGGGAATAGGGCTCTGGTCTAAAGTAGTGTACTATATAGGGAATAGGGCTCTGGTCAAAAGTAGTGCACACTATAGGGAATAGGGCTCTGGTCAAAAGTAGTGTACTATATAGGGAATAGGGCTCTGGTCAAAAGTAGTGCACTATATAGGGAATAGGGCTCTGGTCAAAAGTAGTGCACTATATAGGGAATAGGGCTCTGGTCTAAAGTAGTGCACTATATAGGGAATAGGGCTCTGGTCTAAAGTAGTGCACTATATAGGGAATAGGGCTCTGGTCTAAAGTAGTGCACTATATAGAGAATAGGGCTCTGGTCTAAAGTAGTGCACTATATAGGGAATAGGGCTCTGGTCTAAAGTAGTGCACTATATAGGGAATAGGGCTCTGGTCTAAAGTAGTGCACTATATAGGGAATAGGGCTCTGGTCTAAAGTAGTGCACTATATAGGGAATAGGGCTCTGGTCTAAAGTAGTGCACTATATAGGGAATAGGGCTCTGGTCTAAAGTAGTGTACTATATAGGGAATAGGGTTCTGGTCTAAAGTAGTGTACTATACAGGGAATAGGGCTCTGGTCTATAGTAGTGTACTATATAGGGAATAGGGCTCTGGTCTATAGTAGTGTACTATATAGGGAATAGGGCTCTGGTCTATAGTAGTACACTATATAGGGAATAGGGCTCTGGTCTATAGTAGTGCACTATATAGGGAATAGGGCTCTGGTCTATAGTAGTGCACTATATAGGGAATAGGGCTCTGGTCTATAGTAGTGTACTATATAGGGAATAGGGCTCCGGTCTAAAGTAGTGTACTATATAGGGAATAGGGCTCTGGTCTATAGTAGTGTACTATATAAGGAATAGGGCTCTGGTCTATAGTAGTGTACTATATAGGGAATAGGGCTCTGGTCTATAGTAGTGTACTATATAGGGAATAGGGCTCTGGTCTATAGTAGTGCACTATATAGGGAATAGGGCTCTGGTCTATAGTAGTGTACTATATAGGGAATAGGGCTCTGGTCTATAGTAGTGCACTATATAGGGAATAGGGCTCTGGTCTATAGTAGTGTACTATATAGGGAATAGGGCTCTGGTCTAAAGTAGTGTACTATATAGGGAATAGGGCTCTGGTCTATAGTAGTGTACTATATAGGGAATAGGGCTCTGGTCTATAGTAGTGTACTATATAGGGAATAGGGCTCTGGTCTATAGTAGTGTACTATATAGGGAATAGGGCTCTGGTCTATAGTAGTGCACTATATAGGGAATAGGGCCCTGGTCTAAAGTAGTGTACTATATAGGGAATAGGGCTCTGGTCTATAGTAGTGCACTATATAGGGAATAGGGCCATGGTCTAAAGTAGTGCACTATATAGGGAATAGGGCCCTGGTCTAAAGTAGTGCACTATATAGGGAATAGGGCCCTGGTCTAAAGTAGTGCACTATATAGGGAATAGGGCCCTGGTCTAAAATAGTGTACTATATAGGGAATTAGAGTGCCATTTGGGACGTATCCCATTTCCCCAGCCATGTGGCAGGCAGCAATTCCACCTATTTCCTATAACACTCTAAACATAAACTACAGTGAATAAATAGACTGAGTTATAGGTAGGACAAAATGGGCGCCCCTGTTTTGGCTGAGCCCACAGTGTCTGGGTGCAATAAACCGCACGTTTGTGAGTTTTCCTCGAAGTCTGAATGTTTTTCCAAGAGCAGAAATATTTCCATGCTGCTGAGACGTTCTCCTGGAATACTCACATAGATGCTTTTCTCTCTCTCCCTCTCTCTCTCTCTCTCTCTCCCTCTCTCTCTCTCTCTCCCTCTCTCTCTCTCTCTCTCTCTCTCTCTCTCTCTCTCTCTCTCTCTCTCTCTCTCTCTCTCTCTCTCTCTCTCTCTCTCTCTCTCTCTCTCTCTCTCTCTCTCTCTCTCTCTCTCTCTCTCTCTCTCTCTCTCTCTCTCTCTCTCTCTCTCGCCCTCTCTCTCCCTCTCTCTCACACACTATCTCTCTCCCTCTCATCTCATACAGATGGACTTCTCTTGTTCACACACAGAGAGACTACAGAGAGAGAGAGCACAGATAGAGAGCATAGAGACCACAGAGAGAGAGCACAGAGAGAGAGCACAGAGAGAGAGCACAGAGAGACCACAGAGACAACACAGAGAGACCACAGGGAGAGACCATAGGGAGAGACCACAGAGAGACCACAGAGACAGCACAGAGAGACCACAGGGAGAGACAATAGGGAGAGACCACAGAGAGACCACAGAGACAGCACAGAGAGACCACAGAGAGACCATAGGGAGAGCACAGAGAGAGCACAGAGAGACCACAGGGAGAGACCATAGGGAGAGCACAGAGAGACCACAGAGACAGCACAGAGAGACCACAGAGAGACCATAGGGAGAGACCACAGAGAGACCACAGAGACAGCACAGAGACAGCACAGAGAGAGCACAGAGAGACCACAGAGACAGCACAGAGAGAGCACAGAGAGACCACAGAGACAGCACAGAGAGCGCACAGAGAGACCACAGAGAGAGTTGGGGTGTGGGTGTTTGTTGTGTTTTGGGGTGTGGGTGTTTGTTGTGTTTTGGGGTGTTTGTTGTGTTTGTGTTCTTGTCAGACAAGAAACCTTGAGGAGAAGCTTAACGCTCCACTGCACATTTCCGACAAGCCCAAAACGATCCAGCACCAACAGCTGCTCTATGAGGTGGAGGTCTTAAAAACGGGTGGACCCAATTAACCTCTGACCTGGGACCAATGGGGTTTGGGTCTGAAATTTAAACTTTACCCAAGGGTCTGGTCCAGTTGTATTTTTGTACCTGGGTCTCTGGAAAGGATGTAACGATTCACTGATGCGCATCGGTCCCGATTCAAAATGTTTAAGATTAGACTGCGTTGGTCCGCGGAAATCGCTAATTCACTTTTTAATTAAAACGTTTATTTTTTTTACCCCCTTTTTCGTAGAATCCAATCGTTATCAGTTACTGTCTTGTCTCATCGCTACAACTCCCGTACGGGCTCGGGTGTCACGTTCTGACCATAGTTCTTTTGTGTTTTCTTTGTTTTAGTGTTGGTCAGGACGCTGAGTGGGCATTCTATGTTGTGTGTCTGGTTTGTCTATTTCTATGTTTGGGCCTGATATTGTTCTCAATCAGAGGCAGGTGTTAGTCATTGTCTCTGATTGGGAACCATATTTAGGTAGCCTGTTTTTGTGTTGGTTTTTGTGGGTGGTTGTCTTCTGTCTTCGTGTCGTTGCACCAAGACAGAACTGTTTCGTTTTTTCACATTTGTTGTTTTTGTATTTTGTAGTGTTCACGTTTATCGTCTTTATTAAACATGACGAACACGAACCACGATGCGTTTTGGTCCTTTCCTTCGTCAACAGAAGAAAGCCGTTACATCGGGAGAGGTGAAAGGTCGAGAGCCATGCGTCCTCCGAAAACACAACCCAACCCAATGCCGCACTGCTTCTTAACACAGCGTTTGTTGCTCAAACTACCTTTTATTCCCGACTTTCTGAAAATACCTAAAATCTACTGTGACGACTGAGGCGTCCTCTCCTTCAGTGACAAACTAAGCATGTAACTGTGTAGACAGTCATCGATCTACAGGTCATTTAGCATGAATATCATTAGCCTGGTCAAACTAAGCATGTAACTGTGACAGTCATCGATCTACAAGTCATTTAGCCAAACCACTCTAGGGAATATCATTAGCCTGGTCAAACTGAGCACTGTGCCCAGCTTGGCACATTGGTATGAATGGATTCGGGAGACAGGCGCAGGAATGCGTAATAGTTATTTCTTTAAATTTAGCCCAAATTACAGCGTGCCGTGTAAAGGCACAGGGACGAAGACCAAACAAACACGTAACAAAAACACAGGGTAGAAACCCAAAACACTACGAGCGAGACCTGTAACCTGGAATAAATAAACCACACAGCGCATGATTAACACTACGGGACGAGACCTGTAATCATCTGTGCACTCCACAATGGCCCAAACCACACAGCGCAGGTACTCAGCCCAAACCACACAGCGCAGCCCAAACCACAGTACTCACACGCACAGTGATTAACACTACGGGACGAGACCCGTAATCATCTGTGCACTCCACAATGGCACGCCCAAACCACACAGCGCACGTACTCACACGCACAGTGATTAACACTACGGGACGAGACCCGTAATCATCTGTGCACTCCACAATGGCACGAAAGCCCAAACCACACAGCGCACGTACTCACACGCACAGTGATTAACACTACGGGACGAGACCTGTAATCATCTGTGCACTCCACAATGGCCCACCAAAGCCCAAACCACACAGCGCCTGTAATCATCTGGTACTCACACGCACAGTACTCATTATTAACACTACGGACGAGACCTGTAATCATCTGTGCACTCCACAATGGCACGAAAGCCCAAACCACACAGCGCAGGTACTCACACGCACAGTTATTAACACTACGGGACGAGACCTGTAATCATCTGTGCACTCCACAATGGCACGAAAGCCCAAACCACACAGCGCAGGTACTCACACGCACCAACGGGACAATAAAAACGACAAGACCAACGGGACAATAAACGGAAGACCCAAAAGGCACATAAACACAAATACTAATCAGCTGGAGTACGAGGACAGGTGATGAACGTTCCCGGAGGATCCGTGACAACGGCTTCGCTTGCTGACCAATGAGAGGCCTTGTTCCTGATCTTGACACCTTCAGTGTGGGACGAGACCTGTAATCATGATGAAAGTTCCGGAGGGTGTGGGTGGGATCCGTGACAACGGCTTCGCTTGCTGACCAATGAGAGCCTTGTTCCTGATCTTGACACCTTCAGTGTGGGGCCGAGACCTGTAATCATGATGAAAGTTCCTGAGGGTGTGGGTGGGATCCGTGACAACGGCTTCGCTTGCTGACCAATGAGAGGTAGGTTGGCCTTGTACCTGATCTTGACACCTTCAGTATTAACATTACTTGACCGGAACGAGGCGTTACTAGTTGAGGGACATCCTGTGTCATTTGGTTATAAACTCAGCAACAAAAAAGAAAGAAACGTCTCTTTTTCAGGATCCTGTCTGTCAAAGATCATTCGTAAAAATACAAATAACTTCCCAGATCTTCATCGTAAAGGGTTTAAACACTGTTTCCAATGCTTGTTCAATTAACAAATTAATTAATTAATTAATGAACATGCACCTGTGGAACGGTCGTTAAGACACTAACAGCTTACAAACGGTAGGCAATTAAGGTCACAGTTATGAAAACTTAGGACACTAAAGAGACCTTTCTACTGACTCTGAAAAACACCAAAGAAAGATGCACAGGGTCCCTGCTCATCTGCGTGAATGTGCCTTAGGCATGCTGCAAGGGGTGCATGAGGACTGCAGATGTGGCCAGAGCAATAAATTGCAATGTCCGTACTGTGAGACGCCTAAGACAGTGCTACAGGGAGACAGGGCGGATAGCTGATCATCCTTGCAGTGGCAGACCATGTGTAACAACACCTGAACAGGATGACACCTGCAGGACATTACATTACATTTACATTTAAGTCATTTAGCAGACGCTCTTATCCAGAGCGACTTACAAATTGGTGCATTCACCTTATGACATCCAGTAGAACAGTCACTTTACAATAGTGCATCTAAATCTTAAAGGGGGGGGGGGGGGTGAGAAGGATTACTTATCCTGTCCTAGGTATTCCTTAAAAAAGGTGGGGTTTCAGGTGTCTCCGGAAGGTGGTGATTGATTCCGCTGTCCTGGCGTCGTGAGGGAGTTTGTTCCACCATTGGGGGGCCAGAGCAGCGAACAGTTTTGACTGGGCTGAGCGGGAACTGTACTTCCTCAGTGGTAGGGAGGCGAGCAGGCCAGAGGTGGATGAACGCAGTGCCCTTGTTTGGGTGTAGGGCCTGATCAGAGCCTGGAGGTACTGAGGTGCCGTTCCCCTCACAGCTCCGTAGGCAAGCACCATGGTCTTGTAGTGGATGCGAGCTTCAACTGGAAGCCAGTGGAGAGAACGGAGGAGCGGGGTGACGTGAGAGAACTTGGGAAGGTTGAACACCAGACGGGCTGCGGCGTTCTGGATGAGTTGTAGGGGTTTAATGGCACAGGCAGGGAGCCCAGCCAACAGCGAGTTGCAGTAATCCAGACGGGAGATGACAAGTGCCTGGATTAGGACCTGCGCCGCTTCCTGTGTGAGGCAGGGTCGTACTCTGCGGATGTTGTAGAGCATGAACCTACAGGAATGGGCCACCGCCTTGATGTTAGTTGAGAACGACAGAGTGTTGTCCAGGATCACGCCAAGGTTCTTAGCGCTCTGGGAGGAGGACACAATGGAGTTGTCAACCATGATGGCGAGATCATGGAACGGGCAGTCCTTCCCCGGGAGGAAGAGCAGCTCCGTCTTGCCGAGGTTCAGCTTGAGGTGGTGATCCGTCATCCACACTGATATGTCTGCCAGACATGCAGAGATGCGATTCGCCACCGGGTCATCAGAAGGGGGAAAGGAGAAGATTAATTGTGTGTCGTCTGCATAGCAATGATAGGAGAGACCATGTGAGGTTATGACAGAGCCAAGTGACTTGGTGTATAGCGAGAATAGGAGAGGGCCTAGAACAGAGCCCTGGGGACACCAGTGGTGAGAGCGCGTGGTGAGGAGACAGATTCTCGCCACGCCACCTGGTAGGAGCGACCTGTCAGGTAGGGCGCAATCAAGCGTGGGCCGCGCCGGAGATGCCCAACTCGGAGAGGGTGGAGAGGAGGATCTGATGGTTCACAGTATCGAAGGCAGCCGATAGGTCTAGAAGGATGAGAGCAGAGGAGAGAGAGTTAGCTTTAGCAGTGCGGAGCGCCTCCGTGATACAGAGAAGAGCAGTCTCAGTTGAATGACTAGTCTTGAAACCTGACTGATTTGGATCAAGAAGGTCATTCAGAGAGAGATAGCGGGAGAGCTGGCCAAGGACGGCACGTTCAAGAGTTTTGGAGAGAAAAGAAAGAAGGGATACTGGTCTGTAGTTGTTGACATCGGAGGGATCGAGTGTAGGTTTTTTTCAGAAGGGGTGCAACTCTCGCTCTCTTGAAGACGGAAGGGGCGTAGCCAGCGGTCAGGGATGAGTTGATGAGCGAGGTGAGGTAAGGGAGAAGGTCTCCGGAAATGGTCTGGAGAAGAGAGGAGGGGATAGGGTCAAGCGGGCAGGTTGTTGGGCGGCCGGCCGTCACAAGACGCGAGATTTCATCTGGAGAGAGAGGGGAGAAAGAGGTCAGAGCACAGGGTAGGGCAGTGTGAGCAGAACCAGCGGTGCCGTTTGACTTAGCAAACGAGGATCGGATGTCGTCGACCTTCTTTTCAAAATGGTTGACGAAGTCATCTGCAGAGAGGGAGGAGGGGGGGGATTCAGGAGGGAGGAGAAGGTGGCAAAGAGCTTCCTAGGGTTAGAGGCAGATGCTTGGAATTTAGAGTGGTAGAAAATGGCTTTAGCAGCAGAGACAGAGGAGGAAAATGTAGAGAGGAGGGAGTGAAAGGATGCCAGGTCCGCAGGGAGGCGAGTTTTCCTCCATTTCCGCTCGGCTGCCCGGAGCCCTGTTCTGTGAGCTCGCAATGAGTCGTCGAGCCACGGGGCGGGAGGGGAGGACCGAGCCGGCCTGGAGGATAGGGGACATAGAGAGTCAAAGGATGCAGAAAGGGAGGAAAGGAGGGTTGAGGAGGCAGAATCAGGAGATAGGTTGGAGAAGGTTTGAGCAGAGGGAAGAGATGATAGGATGGAAGAGGAGAGAGTAGCGGGGGAGAGAGAGCGAAGGTTGGGACGGCGAGATACCATCCGAGTAGGGGCAGTGTGGGAGGTGTTGGATGAGAGCGAGAGGGGAAAAGGATACAAGGTAGTGGTCGGAGACTTGGAGGGGAGTTGCAATGAGGTTAGTGGAAGAACAGCATCTAGTAAAGATGAGGTTGAACGTATTGCCTGCCTTGTGAGTAGGGGGGGGGAAGGTGAGAGGGTGAGGTCAAAAGAGGAGAGGAGTGGAAAGAAGGAGGCAGAGAGGAATGAGTCAAAGGTAGACGTGGGGAGGTTAAAGTCGCCCAGCACTGTGAGAGGTGAGCCTTCCTCAGGAAAGGAGCTTATCAAGGCATCAAGCTCATTGATGACTCTCCGAGGGAACCTGGAGGGCGATAAATGATAAGGATGTTAAGCTTGAAAGGGCTGGTAACTGTGACAGCATGGAATTCAAAGGAGGCGATAGACAGATGGGTAAGGGGAGAAAGAGAGAATGACCACTTGGGAGAGATGAGGATCCCGGTGCCACCACCCCGCTGACCAGAAGCTCTCGTACAGGATGGCAACAACAACTGCCCAAGTTACACCAGGAACGCACAATCCCTCCATCAGTGCTCAGACTGTCCGCATAGACTGAGACAGGCTGGACTGAGGGCTTGTAGGCCTGTTGTAAGGCAGGTCCTCACCAGACATCACCGGCAACAACGTCGCCTATGGGCACAAACCCACCGTCGCTGGACCAGACAGGACTGGCAAAAAGTGTTCTTCACTGACGAGTTGCGGTTTTGTCTCACCAGGGGTGATGGTTGGATTCGCGTTTATTGTTGAAGGAATGAGCGTTACACCGAGGCCTGTACTCTGGAGTGGGATCGATTTGGAGGTGGAGGGTCTGTCATGGTCTGAGGCGGTGTCACAGCATCATCGGACTGAGCTTGTTGTCATTGCAGGCAATCTCAACGCTGAGTGTTTCAGGAAGACATCCTGCTCCCTCATGTGGTACCCTTCCTGCAGGCTCATCCTGACATGACCCTCCCTCATGTGGTACCCTTCCTGACTCATCCTGACATGACCCTCCGTCATGTGGTACCCTTCCTGCAGGCTCATCCTGACATGACCCTCCCTCATGTGGTACCCTTCCTGCAGGCTCATCCTAACATGACCCTCCAGCATGACAATGCCACCAACCAAAACCATGACAACAAGCCATACTGCACTTTCTTTACGTGATTTCCTGCAAGATAGGAATGTCAGTGTTCTGCCATGGCCAGCGAAGAGCTCGGATCTCAATCCCATTGAGAACATTTGGGACCTATTGGATCGGAGGGTGAGGGCAAGGGCCATTCCCCCAGAAATGTCAGGAACTTGCAGGTGCCTTGGTGGAAGAGTGGGGTAACCTCTCACAACAATAACTGGCAAATCTGGTGCAGTCAATGAGGAGGAGATGCACTGCAGTATTTAATGCAGCTGGTGGCCACACCAGATACTGACTGTTACTTTTGATTTTGACCCTCCTTTGATCAGGGACACATTATTCCATTTCTGTTAGTCACATGTCTGTGGAACTTGTTCAGTTTATGTCTCAGTTGTTGAAACTTGTTATGTTCATACAAATATTTACACGTGTTAAGTTTGCTGAAAATAAACACAGTTGACAGTGAGAGGACGTTTCTTTTTGCTGAGTTCAGTTATCTATGAGCTGTTGAAAATGGTGTTTTACCTGAAACAAAAGTCAACTACCAGAGACAAAACACTCATCTGACGAACGGGACCTACAATAGATTTGATTTTGATTGTTCAGGTTTCACCATCAGCAAAAGTCATTTAAAAATAAAAAAATGTAAATTGATAATTTCATCACTTTGTGAGGTGCACTGTTCGGCCAAGGAGGAAGAGGAAAGAAGATCTCTCACATTTACCAAACGGTCCATTTGTTTTTGAGATGTGGTGCAATCCAAAGATGTGGATATATATATTCATGTCGTTGCTCATTTGTAAACAATAAATATTCACAGATTACCAGCTCAAACACTTCATCTGCTAAAATGACAAATTAATTAGTGGATGAGGCTAATTTCAGAACCAAAGTGAGCTGGACAAAAAAAACAAAGGCTACATTACCTCCCTAATCTCTCCTACAGCTCTAATCTGGTAGTGGGTTGGTAGATGTCTCTCCTACAGCTCTAATCTGGTAGTGGGTTGGTAGATGTCTCTCCTACAGCTCTAATCTGGTAGTGGGGTGGTAGATGTCTCTCCTACAGCTCTAATCTGGTAGTGGGGTGGTAGATGTCTCTCCTACAGCTCTAATCTGGTAGTGGGTGGTAGATGTCTCTCCTACAGCTCTAATCTGGTAGTGGGGTAGTAGAAGTCTCTCCTACAGCTCTAATCTGGTAGTGGGGTGGTAGATGTCTCTCCTACAGCTCTAATCTGGTAGTGGGGTGGTAGATGTCTCTCCTACAGCTCTAATCTGGTAGTGGGGTGGTAGATGTCTCTCCTACAGCTCTAATCTGGTAGTGGGGTGGTAGAAGTCTCTCCTACAGCTCTAATCTGGTAGTGGGGTGGTAGATGTCTCTCCTACAGCTCTAATCTGGTAGTGGGGTGGTAGATGTCTCTCCTACAGCTCTAATCTGGTAGTGGGGTGGTAGAAGTCTCTCCTACAGCTCTAATCTGGTAGTGGGGTGGTAGATGTCTCTCCTACAGCTCTAATCTGGTAGTGGGGTGGTAGATGTCTCTCCTACAGCTCTAATCTGGTAGTGGGGTGGTAGATGTCTCTCCTACAGCTCTAATCTGGTAGTGGGGTGGTAGATGTCTCTCCTACAGCTCTAATCTGGTAGTGGGGTGGTAGATGTCTCTCCTACAGCTCTAATCTGGTAGTGGGGTGGTAGATGTCTCTCCTACAGCTCTAATCTGGTAGTGGGGTGGTAGATGTCTCTCCTACAGCTCTAATCTGGTAGTGGGGTGGTAGATGTCTCTCCTACAGCTCTAATCTGGTAGTGGGGTGGTAGAAGTCTCTCCTACAGCTCTAATCTGGTAGTGGGGTGGTAGATGTCTCTCCTACAGCTCTAATATGGTAGTGGGGTGGTAGATGTCTCTCCTACAGCTCTAATCTGGTAGTGGGGTGGTAGATGTCTCTCCTACAGCTCTAATCTGGTAGTGGGGTGGTAGATGTCTCTCCTACAGCTCTAATCTGGTAGTGGGGTGGTAGATGTCTAGTCTCTCCTACAGCTCTAATCTGGTAGTGGGGTGGTAGATGTCTAGTCTCTTTTACAGCTCTAATCTGGTATTGGGGTGGTAGATGTCTAGTCTCTCCTACAGCTCTAATCTGGTAGTGGGGTGGTAGATGTCTAGTTTCTCCTACAGCTCTAATCTGGTAGTGGGGTGGTAGATGTCTAGTCTCTCCTACAGCTCTAATCTGGTAGTGGGGTGGTAGATGTCTAGTCTCTCCTACAGCTCTAATCTGGTAGTGGGGTGGTAGATGTCTCTCCTACAGCTCTAATCTGGTAGTGGGGTGGTAGATGTCTAGTCTCTCCTACAGCTCTAATCTGGTAGTGGGGTGCTAGATGTCTAGTCTCTCCTACAGCTCTAATCTGGTAGTGGGGTGGTAGATGTCTTGTCTCTCCTACAGCTCTAATCTGGTAGTGGGATGGTAGATGTCTAGTCTCTCCTACAGCTCTAATCTGGTAGTGGGGTGGTAGATGTCTAGTCTCTCCTACAGCTCTAATCTGGTAGTGGGGTGGTAGATGTCTAGTTTCTCCTACAGCTCTAATCTGGTAGTGGGGTGGTAGATGTCTAGTCTCTCCTACAGCTCTAATCTGGTAGTGGGGTGGTAGATGTCTAGTTTCTCCTACAGCTCTAATCTGGTAGTGGGGTGGTAGATGTCTAGTCTCTCCTACAGCTCTAATCTGGTAGTGGGGTGGTAGATGTCTAGTCTCTCCTACAGCTCTAATCTGGTAGTGGGGTGGTAGATGTCTAGTTTCTTCTACAGCTCTAATCTGGTAGTGGGGTGGTAGATGTCTAGTCTCTCCTACAGCTCTAATCTGGTAGTGGGGTGGTAGATGTCTAGTCTCTCCTACAGCTCTAATCTGGTAGTGGGGTGGTAGATGTCTAGTCTCTCCTACAGCTCTAATCTGGTAGTGGGGTGGTAGATGTCTAGTCTCTCATACAGCTCTAATCTGGTAGTGGGGTGGTAGATGTCTCTCCTACAGCTCTAATCTGGTAGTGGGGTGGTAGATGTCTAGTCTCTCCTACAGCTCTAATCTATATAGTACACTACTTTAGACCAGGTCCCTATGGGAAATGCAGTTGAACACATCTCAAGAGGCTTCCTCTCAGTCATCCTGCCGGTCCCAGCTAGTGTAGGGGTCAATTAGGGGTCAATGTAGTTCCTCATCTTAGGGAATGGGATGCAGTGAGACATGCATTCATGCACTCCTCTTCTCCTCCACCCACTCTCACCGTCCCTCACTCCTCTCCTCCTCCACCCTCTCTCACCATCCCTCACTCCTCTCCTCCTCCACCCACTCTCACCGTCCCTCACTCCTCTCCTCCTCCACCCACTCTCACCATCCCTCACTCCTCTCCTCCTCCACCCACTCTCACCGTCCCTCACTCCTCTCCTTCTCCACCCACTCTCACCATCCCTCACTCCTCTCCTAATCCACCCACTCCCATCCCTCTTCCTCCACCCTCTCTCACCGTCTCTCCCACTCCTCTCCTCCTCCACCCACTCTCACCATCCCTCACTCCTCTCCTCCACCACCCACTCTCACCGTCCCTCACTCCGCTCCTTCTCCACCCACTCCTCTCCTCCTCCACTCACTCTCACCGTCCCTCACTCCTCTCCTTCTCCACCCACTCTCACCGTCCCTCACTCCTCTCCTCCTCCACCAACTCTCACCATCCCTCACTCCTCTTCTCCTCCACCCACTCTCACCATTCCTCACTCCTCTCCTCCTCCACCCTCTCTCACTTCTCTCCTCCTCCACCCTCACTCCATCACCCACTCTCACCATCTCTCACTCCTCTCCTCCTCCACCCTCTCTCACCACCCCTCACTCCTCTCCTCCTTCTCCCTCTCTCACCATCCCTCACTCCTCTCCTCATCCACCCTCTCTCACCACCCCTCACTCACCTCCTCCTCCAACCTCTCTCACCACCCCTCACTCCTCTCCTCCTCCACCATCTCACTCCTCTCCTCCTCCACCCTCTCTCACCACCCCTCAATCCTCTCCTCCTCCACCCTCTCTCACCACCCCTCACTCCTCTCCTCCTCCACCCTCTCTCACCATCTCTCACTCCTCTCCTCCTCCACCCTCTCTCACCCTCTCTCACCATCCCCCTCTTTAATTCCAGCTTGGCTGCTGAGATCTCTTCCTCACAACCAGACACCCAGACGGCCCAATCCAAACACTATGTCCACAGGAAGTGAACACACACACACACACTGTACAGACCAGACCACTCAGGGTTCACTGACCCACCAGACAGGGACAACAAAGAAACTACTTTTAGAATCAGGAACAAGACAGGCTTCCCAAAAGGCACCCTATTCCCTATATAGTACACTACTATAGACCAGAGCCCTATTCCCTATATAGTACACTACTTTAGACCAGAGCCCTATTCCCTATATAGTACACTACTATAGACCAGAGCCCTATTCCCTATATAGTACACTACTTTAGACCAGAGCCATATTCCCTATATAGTGCACTACTTTAGACCAGAGCCCTATTCCCTATATAGTACACTACTTTAGACCAGAGCCCTATTCCCTATATAGTACACTACTTTAGACCAGAGCCCTATTCCCTATATAGTACACTACTTTAGACCAGAACCCTATTCCCTATATAGTACACTACTTTAGACCAGAGCCCTATTCCCTATATAGTGCACAACTATAGACCAGAGCCCTATTCCCTATATAGTACACTACTATAGACTAGAGCCCTATTCCCTATATAGTGCACTACTATAGACCAGAGCCCTATTCCCTATATAGTACACAACTTTAGACCAGAGCCCTATTCCCTATAAATGGACTACTTTAGACCAGAGCCCTATTCCCTATATAGTGCACTACTTTAGACCAGAGCCCTATTCCCTATATAGTGCACTACTTTAGACCAGAGCCCTATTCCTATATAGTACACTACTTTAGACCAGGTCCCTATTCCCTATATAGTGCACTACTTAGACCAGAGCCCTATTCCCTATATAGTACACTACTTTAGACCAGGTCCCTATTCCCAATATAGTGCACTACTTTAGACCAGAGCCCTATTCCCTATATAGTACACTACTTTAGACCAGAGTCCTATTCCCTATATAGTACACTACTTTAGACCAGAACCCTATTCCCTATATAGTGCACTACTTTAGACCAGAACCCTATTCCCTATATAGTACACTACTATAGACCAGAGCCCTATTCCCTATATAGTACACTACTTTAGACCAGAGCCCTATTCCCAATATAGTGCACTACTTTAGACCAGAGCCCTATTCCCTATATAGTGCACTACTTTAGACCAGGTCCCTATTCCCTATATAGTACACTACTATAGACCAGAGCCCTATTCCCTATATAGTACACTACTATAGACCAGAGCCCTATTCCCTATATAGTACCCTACTATAGACCAGAGCCCTATTCCCTATATAGTACACTACTTTAGACCAGAGCCCTATTCCCTATATAGTGCACTACTTTAGACCAGGTACCTATTCCCTATATAGTGCACTACTTTAGACCAGAGCCCTATTCCCTATATAGTGCACTACTTTAGACCAGAGCCCTATTCCCTATATAGTGCACTACTTTAGACCAGAGCCCTATTCCCTATATAGTGCACTACTTTAGACCAGAGCCCTATTCCCTATATAGTGCACTACTATAGACCAGAGCCCTATTCCCTATATAGTGCCCTACTATAGACCAGAGCCCTATTCCCTATATAGTACACTACTTTAGACCAGAGCCCTATTCCCTATATAGTGCACTACTTTAGACCAGAGCCTATTCCCTATATAGTACACTACTATAGACCAGAGCCCTATTCCCTATATAGTGCACTACTTTAGACCAGAGCCCTATTCCCTATATAGTGTACTACTTTAGACCAGAGCCCTATTCCCTATATAGTGCACTACTATAGACCAGAGCCCTATTCCCTATATAGTGCACTACTTTAGACCAGAGCCCTATTCCTATATAGTGCACTACTTTAGACCAGAGCCCTATTCCCTATATAGTGCACTACTATAGACCAGAGCCCTATTCCCTATATAGTGCACTACTATAGACCAGAGCCCTATTCCCTATATAGTGCACTACTTTAGACCAGAGCCCTATTCCCTATATAGTGCACTACTATAGACCAGAGCCCTATTCCCTATATAGTGCACTACTATAGACCAGAGCCCTATTCCCTATATAGTGTACTACTTTAGACCAGAGCCCTATTCCCTATATAGTGCACTACTATAGACCAGAGCCCTATTCCCTATATAGTGCACTACTATAGACCAGAGCCCTATTCCTATATAGTGCACTACTTTAGACCAGAGCCCTATTCCCTATATAGTGCACTACTTTAGACCAGAGCCCTATTCTTAGACCAGAGCCCTATTCCCTATATAGTACACTACTTTAGACCAGGTCCCTATTCCCTATATAGTGCACTACTTTAGACCCCTAGAGCCCTATTCCCTATATAGTACACTACTTTAGACCAGAGTCCCTATTCCCAATATAGTGCACTACTTTAGACCAGAGCCCTATTCCCTATATAGTGCACTACTTTAGACCAGAGCCCTATTCCCTATATAGTACACTACTTTAGACCAGAACCCTATTCCCTATATAGTACACTACTTTAGACCAGAGCCCTATTCCCTATATAGTGCACTACTTTAGACCAGAGTCCCTATTCCCATATAGTACACTACTATAGACCAGAGCCCTATTCCCTATATAGTGCACTACTTTAGACCAGAGTCCTATTCCTATATAGTACACTACTTTAGACCAGAACCCTATTCCCTATATAGTACACTACTTTAGACCAGAGCCCTATTCCCTATATAGTACACTACTTTAGACCAGAGTCCTATTCCCTATATAGTGCACTACTTTAGACCAGAACCCTATTCCCTATATAGTACACTACTATAGACCAGAGCCCTATTCCCTATATAGTACACTACTTTAGACCAGAGCCCTATTCCCTATATAGTACACTACTTTAGACCAGAACCCTATTCCCTATATAGTGCACTACTTTAGACCAGGTCCCTATTCCCATATAGTACACTACTATAGACCAGAGCCCTATTCCCTATATAGTACACTACTATAGACCAGAGCCCTATTCCCTATATAGTACACTACTATAGACCAGAGCCCTATTCCCTATATAGTGCACTACTTTAGACCAGAGCCCTATTCCCTATATAGTGCACTACTTTAGACCAGGTCCCTATTCCCTATATAGTACACTACTTTAGACCAGAGCCCTATTCCCTATATAGTGCACTACTTTAGACCAGAGCCCTATTCCCTATATAGTGCACTACTTTAGACCAGGTCCCTATTCCCTATATAGTGCACTACTTTAGACCAGAGCCCTATTCCCTATATAGTACACTACTTTAGACCAGGTCCCTATGGGAAATGCAGTTGAACACATCTCAAGATGCTTCCTCTCAGTCATCCTGCCGGTCCCAGCTAGTGTAGGGGTCAATTAGGGGTCAATGTATTTCCTCATCTTAGGGAATGGGATGTAGTGAGACATGCATTCATTAAATATACACTTATATACAGGCCCTATACTGACAGACAAACATTCATTAAATATACACTTATATACAGGCCCTATACTGACAGACAAACATTCATTAAATATACACTTATATACAGGCCCTATATGACCAAATATATATATATATACAGACCCTATATTACCAGATATATATATATATATACAGACCCCATATTACCAGATATATATATATATATACAGACCCCATATTACCAGATATATATATACAGACCCCATATTACCATATATATATATATATACAGACCCCATATTACCAGATATATATATACAGACCCCATATTACCATATATATATATATATATACAGACCCCATATTACCAGATATATATATATATAGACCCATATTACCAGATATATATATACAGACCCCATATTACCATATATATATATATATATATATATACAGACCCCATATTACCAGATATATATATATATATATAGACCCCATATTACCAGATATTATATATATATATATATATATATACAGACCCCATATTACCAGATATATATATATATACAGACCCCATATTACCATATATATATATATATATATACAGACCCCATATTACCAGATATATATATATATATATATATATATATATATATATATATACAGACCCCATATTACCAGATATATATATACAGACCCCATATTACCAGATATATATATATATATATATACACACCCCATATTACCAGATATATATATACAGACCCCCAGATATTATATATACAGACCCCATATATATATATACAGACCCCATATTACCAGATATATATATACAGACCCCATATATACCAGATATATATATACAGACCCCATATTACCAGATATATATATACAGACCCCATATTACCATATATATATATATATATATATACACCCCATATTACCAGATATATATATACAGACCCCATATTACCAGATATATATATATATATACAGACCCCATATTACCAGATATATATATACAGACCCCATATTACCAGATATATATATACAGACCCCATATTACCATATATATATATATATATATACACCCCATATTACCAGATATATATATACAGACCCCATATTACCATATATATATATATATATACAGACCCCATATTACCAGATATATATATACAGACCCCATATTACCAGATATATATATATATATACAGACCCCATATTACCAGATATATATATATATATATATATACAGACCCCATATTACCAGATATATATATATATATACAGACCCCATATTACCATATATATATATATATATATATATATATATACAGACCCCATATTACCAGATATATATACAGTGGGGCAAAAAAAAGTATTTAGTCAGCCACCAATTGTGCAAGTTCTCCCAATTAAAAAGATGAGAGAGGCCTGTAATTTTCATCATAGGTACCCTTCAACTATGACAGACAAAATGATATTGTTTTTCTCCAGAAAATCACATTGTAGGATTTTTAATTAATGTATTTGCAAATTATGGTGGAAAATAAGTATTTGTTCAATAACAAAAGTTTATCTCAATACTTTGTTATATACCCTTTGTTGGCAATGACAGAGGTCAAACGTTTTCTGTAAGTCTTCACAAGGTTTTCACACACTGTTGCTGGTATTTTGGCCCATTCCTCCATGCAGATCTCCCCTAGAGCAGTGATGTTTTGGGGCTGTTACTGGGCAACACGGACTTTCAACTCCCTCCAAATATTTTCTATGGGGTTGAGATCTGGAGACTGGCTAGGCCACTCCAGGACCTTGAAATGCTTCTTACGAAGCCACTCCTTCATTGCCCGGGCGGTGTGTTTGGGATCATTGTCATGCTGAAAGACCCAGCCACGTTTCATCTTCAATGCCCTTGCTGATGGAAGAAGGTTTTCACTCAAAATCTCACGATACATGGCCCCATTCATTCTTTCTTTTACACGGATCAGTCGTCCTGGTCCCTTTGCAGAAAAACAGCCCCAAAGCATGATGTTTCCACCCCCATGCTTCACAGTAGGTATGGTGTTCTTTGGATGCAACTCAGCATTCTTTGTCCTCCAAACACGACGAGTTGAGTTTTTACCAAAAAGTTATATATTGGTTTAATCTGACCATATGACATTCTCCCAATCTTCTTCTGGATCATCCAAATGCTCTCTAGCAAACTTCAGACGGGCCTGGACATGTACTGGCTTAAGCAGGGGGACACGTCTGGCACTGCAGGATTTGAGTCCCTGGCGGCGTAGTGTGTTACTGATGGTAGGCTTTGTTACCTTGGTCCCAGCTCTCTGCAGGTCATTCACTAGGTCCACCCGTGTGGTTCTGGGATTTTTGCTCGCCGTTCTTGTGATCATTTTGACCCCACGGGGTGAGATCTTGCGTGGAGCCCCAGATCGAGGGAGATTATCAGTGGTCTTGTATGTCTTCCATTGTGTATAGATTGATGATGTGAAAAAAATGAATCAATTTTAGAATAAGGCTGTAACGTAAACAAAATGTGGAAAAAGTCAAGGGGTCTGAATAGTTTTCCGAATGCACTGTATACACAAGCCACATTTTACCAGACATTTTGGACAGTCACTTATATGTTAACCTCGTCCCCGGGCTAATTGCACGAGCCGCGGGGAAGAGTCTGGAATGCCAGACTTCAGAGATACAGGCCCCATATTACCAGACATTTATGGTTGTGCATAGTGTTGGTGTACTGTGTCCATGTTGTATTATAGAGCTCGTCTTTCACCTTCTGTTTCAGTATAACGTTCAGCGTTCCATCCAATAGAAAGGCCAACAGCTCAGTCTCCTCCAATAGGATGGACGCAAAGACTTCCTGACACAGAGTGGGATATTGAGGTTAAATATGGGTGCTGTAGTTTGGGATGTAGACGGGCCTGAAGGGAGTCTCTATTTTTATTTTATTTTTACAACAGAAGAAAAGCAGACAGCTGTAGTTTATCATGCAGGACCACGGCAGACAGACCACACTCTGCTCTCTGTTACAGATAAACACAGGACCACGGCAGACAGACCACACTCTGCTCTCTGTTACAGATAAACACAGGACCACGGCAGACAGACCACACTCTGTTCTCTGTTACAGATAAACACAGGACCACGGCAGACAGACCACACTCTGCTCTCTGTTACAGAGAAACACAGGACCACGGCAGACAGACCACACTCTGCTCTCTGTTACAGAGAAACACAGGACCACGGCAGACAGACAGACCACACTCTCAGACCCTGTTCTCTGTTAGACCCTCTGTTCTCTGTTACAGAGAAACACAGGACACGGCAGACAGAGCACACTCTCTCTGTTACAGAGAAACACAGGACCACGGCAGACAGACCACACTCTGTTCTCTGTTACAGAGAAACACAGGACCACGGCAGACAGACCACACTCTGCTCTCTGTTACAGAGAAACACAGGACCACGGCAGACAGACCACACTCTGTTCTCTGTTACAGAGAAACACAGGACCACGGCAGACAGACCACACTCTGTTCTCTGTTACAGAGAAACACAGGACCACGGCAGACAGACCACACTCTGTTCTCTGTTACAGAGAAACACAGGACCACGGCAGACAGACCACACTCTGTTCTCTGTTACAGAGAAACACAGGACCACGGCAGACAGACCACACTCTGTTCTCTGTTACAGAGAAACACAGGACCACGGCAGACAGACCACACTCTGTTCTCTGTTACAGAGAAACACAGGACCACGGCAGACAGACCACACTCTGTTCTCTGTTACAGAGAAACACAGGACCACGGCAGACAGACCACACTCTGCTCTCTGTTACAGAGAAACACAGGACCACGGCAGACAGACCACACTCTCAGACCCTGTCCTGATAGACTCTGTCCTACCATAGGAAGGTCCCTGTATTCCCTAAACTCCTGGGATTCACTACAGAGGTTAAAGGGAATATGAATGAGTCAACCTACATACCAGGTTACGCCCATAGAGTTAGAAGGATCCTATTTACTATCAAACCATTCTACATCCTTCCACAAAACATGACTCACACTGTAACTTAGCGACACCTCCTTCCTGGGGGAGGGGGGTGACTAACTGTCCATAGCCTCTTCATCCTGACTGTGTTGTAAACAATGGACCGGCAAACGATTCCTCCTTGAATGAATATGAAAGACACAGTCATCGTGGGTCATGACTGAGGTAAAAGGAAGGAAGGATGGAAGGGAGGGAGGAGGGAGGAAGGAAGGAAGGAAGGAAGGGAGGGAGGGAGGGGGAGGGAGGGAGGGAGGGAGGGAGGGAGGGAGGAAGGAAGGAAGGGAGGGAGGGAGGGAGGGAGGGAGGGAGGGAGGGAGGGAGGGAGGGAGGGAGGGAGGGAGGGAGGGAGGGAGGGAGGGAGCAAGCAAGGAAGCAAGGAAGCAAGGAAGCAAGGAAGCAAGGAAAAAACGAAAGAAAGAAAGAAAGAAAGGAAGGAAGGAAGGAAGGAAGGAAGGAAGGAAGGAAGGAAGGAAGGAAGGAAGGAAGGAAGGAAGGAAGGAAGGAAGGAGAAAGCCACATCAGAAGACAACAGGCAGATAGAAAGTCTATTCACTGGACAAGGTGTCTGTAACCTGCTATAAACAAGGTGTCTGTAACCTCTAAACAAGGTGTCTGTAACCTCTAAACAAGGTGTCTGTAACCTGCTCTAAACAAGGTGTCTGTAACCTCTAAACAAGGTGTCTGTAACCTCTAAACAAGGTGTCTGTAACCTGCTCTAAACAAGGTGTCTGTAACCTCTAAACAAGGTGTCTGTAACCTGCTCTAAACAAGGTGTCTGTAACCTCTAAACAAGGTGTCTGTAACCTCTAAACAAGGTGTCTGTAACCTGCTCTAAACAAGGTGTCTGTAACCTCTAAACAAGGTGTCTGTAACCTCTAAACAAGGTGTCTGTAACCTCTAAACAAGGTGTCTGTAACCTCTAAACAAGGTGTCTGTAACCTGCTCTAAACAAGGTGTCTGTAACCTCTAAACAAGGTGTCTGTAACCTCTAAACAAGGTGTCTGTAACCTGCTATAAACAAGGTGTCTGTAACCTCTAAACAAGGTGTCTGTAACCTCTAAACAAGGTGTCTGTAACCTCTAAACAAGGTGTCTGTAACCTCTAAACAAGGTGTCTGTAACCTCTAAACAAGGTGTCTGTAACCTGCTATAAACAAGGTGTCTGTAACCTCTAAACAAGGTGTCTGTAACCTCTAAACAAGGTGTCTGTAACCTGCTCTAAACAAGGTGTCTGTAACCTGCTATAAACAAGGTGTCTGTAACCTGCTATAAACAAGGTGTCTGTAACCTCTAAACAAGGTGTCTGTAACCTCTAAACAAGGTGTCTGTAACCTGCTATAAACAAGGTGTCTGTAACCTCTAAACAAGGTGTCTGTAACCTACTATAAACACGGTGTCTGTAACCTCTAAACAAGGTGTCTGTAACCTCTAAACAAGGTGTCTGTAACCTCTAAACAAGGTGTCTGTAACCTCTAAACAAGGTGTCTGTAACCTGCTATAAACAAGGTGTCTGTAACCTGCTCTAAACAAGGTGTCTGTAACCTGCTCTAAACAAGGTGTCTGTAACCTCTAAACAAGGTGTCTGTAACCTCTAAACAAGGTGTCTGTAACCTCTAAACAAGGTGTGTGAGTTTATGAATGTGTGTGTGAGGTTATGAATGTGTGTGTGAGGTTATGAATGTGTGTGTGAGTTTATGAATGTGTGTGTGTGTGAGGTTATGAATGTGTGTGTGAGGTTATGAATGTGTGTGTGAGTTTATGAATGTGTGTGTGTGTGAGGTTATGAATGTGTGTGTGAGTTTATGAATGTGTGTGTGTCTGTGAGGTTATGAATGTGTGTGTGTGTGTGAGGTTATGAATGTGTGTGTGAGGTTATGAATGTGTGTGTGTGTGTGAGGTTATGAATGTGTGTGTGTCTGTGAGGTTATGAATGTGTGTGTGTGTGAGGTTATGAATGTGTGTGTGTCTGTGAGGTTATGAATGTGTGTGTGTGTGAGGTTAGAATGTTATGAATGTGTGTGTGTGTTTTATGAATGTGTGTGTGTGTGTGAGGTTATGAATGTGTGTGTGAGGTTATGAATGTGTGAGCGGTGGGGGGCGGAGGTCACATGGGCGGCCGTAAGAGGGATGACAGTCTGACTGTTTATTCTGTGACAGTGGTCTACTGAGTCACACACACACGGGCGGGGCGGGGCGGAGGCGGTGGTGACTCACATCGCTGTCCCCAAGCTCGCGTGCTGCGGCAGGGGAACACAGTCATCTAGGAACCATTCTCTCTCTCTCTCTCTCTCTCTCTCTCTCTCTCTCTCTCTCTCTCTCTCTCTCTCTCTCTCTCTCTCTCTCTCATAGACACACTATCTTGGCAGGACCTCAGAAAAAAGTAATCGAGGAACATTTTCTACTCTCCCTTTTTAGCTACCTCTCTGGCTCTCCTCTCTCTCTCTGGCTCTCTCTCTCTGTCTCTCTCTCTGGCTCTCCTCTCTCTCTCTCTCTGTCGCTCTCTCTCTCTGGCTCTCTCTCTCTCTGGCTCTCTCTCTGTCTCTCTCTCTGGCTCTCCTCTCTCTCTCTCTCTGTCGCTCTCTCTCTCTGGCTCTCCTCTCTCTCTCTCTGTCTCTCTCTCTCTCTGGCTCTCCTCTCTCTCTCTCTGTCTCTCTCTCTCTCTGTCTCTCTCTCTCTCTCTCTCTCTGGCTCTCTCTCTCTCTCTCTCTGGCTCTCTCTCTCTCTGGCTCTCTCTCTCTCTCTCTCTCTATGGCTCTCTCTCTCTGTCTCTCTCTCTCTCTCTCTCTATGGCTCTCTCTCTCTCTGGCTCTCTCTCTCTCTCTCTCTCTATGGCTCTCTCTCTCTCTGGCTCTCTCTCTCTCTCTCTGGCTCTCTCTCTCTCTCTGGCTCTCTCTCTCTCTGTCTCTCTCTCTCTCTCTCTCTCTCTCTCTCTCTGTCTCTCTCTCTCTCTCTCTGTCTCTCTCTCTCTCTCTCTCTGGCTCTCTCTCTCTCTCTCTCTGGCTCTCTCTCTCTCTGTCTCTCTCTCTGGCTCTCTCTCTTTCTCTGGCTCTCCTCTCTCTCTCTCTGGCTCTCTCTCTCTCTGGCTCTCCTCTCTCTCTCTGGCTCTCTCTCTCTGGCTCTCCTCTCTCTTTTTTCTTCTCTCCATGTGAGTCATTTTGGTTTCAGTTTGCCCCTGCTCCCCTCCCCTCCCCTCCCCCTCCCCTCCCCTCCCCTCCCCTCCTCCTCCCCTCCCCTCCCCTCCCCTCCCCTCCCCTCCCCTCCCCTCTCATCTTCCTTGGCTGTGTAAATGACCTCATGTTAATGAAGTCCAGACTTGGACATGAGTCCCAAATGGCACCCTGTTCCCTATATAGCGCACTAGTTTTAACCTGAGTCCTATGGGCCCTGGTCTAAAGTAGTGCACTAAACATAGGGAATAGTGTGCCATTTGGGATGTCACCCATAATGGGTAAAGAGAACCGTGGCAGCAGAACCTCCCCCTGCAGTTGGTGCATTAAACCAGCCCTGTGGACTATGTGTGAGTGTGTGTGCGTGTGTGTGTGTGTGTGTGTGTGTGTGTGTGTGTGTGTGTGTGTGTGTGTGTGTGTGTGTGTGTGTGTGTGTGTGTGTGTGTGTGTGTGTGTGTGTGTGTGTGTGTGTGTGTGTGTGTGTGTGTGTGTGTGTGTGTGTGTGTGTGTGTGTGTGTGTGCGTGCGTGCGTGTGTGTGTGTGTGTGTGACCAGCCTCTAAACAGAGTAACTGTGCACCATTCACATTTGTGTCTGAATCATAGACAGGCGTGCCAGTCACCCAAATGCCTCCTCACATTCTCTGGCAGCTCCACCGCTATGAGTCAACGGGACTTTCTCAGCCCCCTTGGGCTGCGTCCCAAACTGCATCTTACTCCCTATACGGAGCACTACTTTAGGCCAGAGTCTGGTGAAACGTGGTGCACTACATAGGGGTCAGGGTGCCATGCGAGACATGATCCATGTGGGTTGGTTTAGAATAGCCTCTCGGCATGACCAAGAAGCCCCTTGGCAAATGTGGAATAGCATTTATAAAGATATAAACAAACCTCCTGTAGAACTACTTAACCTCACCTGAACATTCATTAATCTCACCTGGACAGAGTTAACCTCACCTGGACAGAGTTAACCTCACCTGGACAGAGTTAACCTGAACATTCATTAACCTCACCTGGACAGAGTTAACCTGAACATTCATTAACCTCACCTAGACAGAGTTAACCTGAACATTCATTAACCTCACCTAGACAGAGTTAACCTGAACATTCATTAATCTCACCTGGACAGAGTTAACCTCACCTGGACAGAGTTAACCTCACCTGGACAGAGTTAACCTCACCTGGACAGAGTTAACCTGAACATTCATTAACCTCACCTGGACAGAGTTAACCTGAACATTCATTAATCTCACCTGGACAGAGTTAACCTCACCTGGACAGAGTTAACCTCACCTGGACAGAGTTAACCTCACCTGGACAGAGTTAACCTCACCTGAACATTCATTAACCTCACCTGGACAGAGTTAACCTGAACATTCATTAACCTCACCTGGACAGAGTTAACCTCACCTGGACAGAGTTAACCTGAACATTCATTAATCTCACCTGGACAGAGTTAACCTCACCTGGACAGAGTTAACCTCACCTGGACAGAGTTAACCTCACCTGGACAGAGTTAACCTCACCTGAACATTCATTAACCTCACCTGGACAGAGTTAACCTCACCTGGACAGAGTTAACCTGAACATTCATTAATCTCACCTGGACAGAGTTAACCTGAACATTCATTAACCTCACCTGGACAGAGTTAACCTGAACATTCATTAACCTCACCTGGACAGAGTTCACCTGAATATTCAGTAACCTCACCTGGACAGAGTTAACCTCACCTGGACAGAGTTAACCTGAAAATTCATTAATCTCACCTGAACAGAGTTAACCTCACCTGGACAGAGTTAACCTGAACATTCATTAACCTCACCTGGACAGAGTTAACCTGAACATTCATTAACCTCACCTGGACAGAGTTAACCTGAACATTCATTAACCTCACCTGGACAGAGTTAACCTGAACATTCATTAACCTCACATGGACAGAGTTAACCTGAACATGCATTAACCTCACCTGGACAGAGTTAACCTGAACATTCAGTAACCTCACCTGGACAGAGTTAACCTCACCTGGACAGAGTTAACCTGAACATTCATTAACCTCACCTGAACATTCATTAACCTCACCTGGACAGAGTTAACCTGAACATTCAGTAACCTCACCTGGACAGAGTTCACCTGAACATTCATTAACCTCACCTGGACAGAGTTAACCTGAACATTCATTAATCTCACCTGGATATAGTTCACCTGAACATTCATTAACCTCACCTGGACAGAGTTAACCTGAACATTCATTAACCTCACCTGGACAGAGTTAACCTGAACATTCATTAATCTCACCTGGATATAGTTCACCTGAACATTCATTAACCTCACCTGGACAGAGTTAACCTGAACATTCAGTAACCTCACCTGGACAAAGTTAACCTGAACATTCAGTAACCTCACCTGAACATTCAGTAACCTCACCTGAACATTCAGTAACCTCACCTGAACATTCATTAAACTCACCTGGACAGAGTTAACCTGAACATTCAGTAACCTCACCTGAACATTCATTAAACTCAACTGGACAGAGTTAACCTGAACATTCATTAATCTCACCTGGACAGAGTTCACCTGAACATTCATTAATCTCACCTGGACAGAGTTCACCTGAACATTCATTAATCTCACCTGGACAGAGTTCACCTGAACATTCATTAATCTCACCTGGACAGAGTTCACCTCAGCTACTGGACCAGGTCATTGATGAAGGGTTATGTTGTTGTCCTCGGGTGAGATGGTGAGAATTACACACCTGTAGAACAAAGTAGAACATGTTATGAAGGAGGTTAATTGTGTCAACCGCTTCATATGCCGACTGACTGGACAAGTCAGCTTGTAAACACATAATAACAGACACAGTGAAGTACAACAATCAGTTGGACTTCAGATGACCTCAGACCGGCTCCAACATCGACGTTGCCTGATGGGGGGGTGTATATGACAGAAATAAACAGGAAGTTGGCCTACAAAGCTGACTGAGGATGAAGAGCAGTGCAATGCTATATCATTGTCATTCTACAAATAGAAAGATATTTGTTTTAAGTCTGGGATTCTTCCGTAAAGCACTTTGTGACCTCGGCTGATGTCAACAATTTTTTTTTTTTTAAATAAATGTGATTGTTTGTTTTGTATTGACGTTGTTATATCATTTCCAGCCAAGCTGGGCTGTTATAAACCGTCTGTCGGGCGCCATTTTATCAGCTCCCCCTGCGCCACAATCGGTGGGTCAAGGGACTCGACCTTGTGGATGTGCAAAGTAAAGTCTGTTTGAACTCTTACCATAAATCGTTGCTGGATGGCACCTTGACTCGAGCTCCCCGAAGTGGGAACAACAAGGTGCCAATGTTTACGCTGGTAAAAATGGCCGCTTCAACTTGATTTCAGTTCGTTGCCAGGTGATCGTGGCTCGTAACCGCACAGGGTCGGCTGAAATGTCAAAAACCAACCATGTTGGGGGGGTCGAGGTGAGGAGAAGGATTATTTAAGATACTCTTTGAAGACGTAGGGTTTCAGATGTTTTCAGAAGATGGGCAGGGACTCTGCTGTCCCTGTTTCAGGGGGAAGCTGGTTCCACCATTGGGGTGACAGGTCAGAGGAGAGTTTGGACTGGACTGAGAGGAAGCTGCCTTCCCATTGGGGTGACAGGACAGAGAAGAGCTTGGACTGGACTGATAGGGAGCTGCCTTCCCATAGGGGTGACAGGTCAGAGAAGAGCTTGGACTGGACTGAGAGGAAGCTGCCTTCCCGTAGGGGTGGGAGGGCTAAGATACCTGGGGTGGCAGAACGGAAATCTCGGGCTCTGTGTTAATGGTCTTACATGGTTTAATATTGTCACAATCAGTGGTGTCAAATGCTGCAACATTATTCTAGATATATTTTTCTGCAGTCTTTGAGAAATAATGATATTTTAATTTGGAAAAATTGATTGACTGGTCAATTGACATGGACTGGCTGCGTAAAAACCCAATACCGTGCTTGTCCTACCATCTAGTGGCCACAGTGGAGTACTGCACCAAGAAAAACAACTTTTTTTGCCAAAAGGTCCCAGAACAGCCAATTCAGTCATCGAAATCTTTATAAAACATAATAATATATATATATTTTGATGAATGAAACTGTGTTATGTTTATTTTGTTAGTATGCAGAGATACGTAGTTTAATGATGAGGTGCTCTGTGTTACAAACAGTGGTGTGTGTGAGTTTTGATGAGGTGTTTCAAACAGCGAGTCAATGGTGATGCATCTAAAACCACACACAAGTACCTCACCACAACTAAATCACGTCCTGTCTCACTCTCTCATGCCCCAGAACCAGACCCAGACAGCAAGAAACAGAACCAGACCCAGACAGTTAGAAACAGAATCAGACCCAGACAGCAAGAAACAGAATCAGACCCAGACAGTTATAAACAGAACCAGACCCAGACAGTTGTAAACAGAACCAGACCCAGACAGTTAGAAACAGAACCAGACAGTTATAAACAGAACCAGACCCAGACAGTTAGAAACAGAATCAGACCCAGACAGTTAGAAACAGAACCAGACCCAGACAGTTATAAACAGAATCAGAACAAGACAGTTAGAAACAGAATCAGAACCAGACAGTTAGAAACAGAATCAGACCCAGACAGTTGTAAACAGAATCAGAACCAGACAGTTAGAATCAGACCCAGACAGTTAGAAACAGAATCAGACCCAGACAGTTAGAAACAGAATCAGACCCAGACAGTTATAAACAGAACCAGACCCAGACAGTTAGAAACAGAATCAGAACCAGACAGTTAGAAACAGAATCAGAACCAGACAGTTAGAAACAGAATCAGACAGTTAGAAACAGAATCAGACCCAGACAGTTAGAATCAGAACCAGACAGTTGGAATCAGAACCAGACAGTTAGAAACAGAATCAGACCCAGACAGTAAGAAACAGAATCAGACCCAGACAGTTATAAACAGAACCAGACCCAGTCAGTTATAAACAGAATCAGAACCAGACAGCTAGAATCAGACCCAGACAGTTATAAACAGAACCAGACCCAGACAGTTAGAATCAGACCTAGACAGTTAGAAACAGACCCAGACAGTTATAAACAGAATCAGACCCAGACAGTTATAAACAGAATCAGAACCAGACAGTTAGAATCAGACCCAGACAGTTAGAAACAGAACCAGACCCAGACAGTTAGAATCAGACCCAGACAGTTATAAACAGAATCAGAACCAGACAGTTAGAATCAGACCCAGACAGCGAGAAACAGGGAGACGAAGGAACTAAGAAACTTTATACAATTTAATAGATTTTCACAAAAGACTATAAAACATCACAAGGGCTCCTAACATATGGCCGCCGGTGCCATGGCAACAGGGTTGGTGGTGGAATGCTTGGGGGCCAGCACAGGACTCCAGCACTCCACTCCCAAGTCACAGTTAGCACACACACACACACACACACACACACACACACACACACACACACACACACACACACACACACACACACACACACACACACACACACACACACACACACACACACACACACACACACACACAAACATAAGCTAGCACGCATGCACGCACACGCACACACACATGCTAGCACGCATGCACACACACATGCTAGCACACATGCACACATGCTAGCATGCATGCACGCACACACACACACATGCTAGCATGCATGCACGCACACACACACACACATGCAAGCACGCATGCACACACACACACATGCTAGCACGCATGCACACACAGTCTGTCAGTCCGGACTGACGGACTGACAGAGTGACGGAGTAACGGACTGACGGAGTGACGGACTGACGGAGTGACGGAGTGACGGACTGACGGAGTGACGGACTGACGGACTGACGGCGTGACGGAGTAACGGACTGACGGAGTGACGGACTGACGGACTGACGGAGTGACGGAGTAACGGACTGACGGACTGACGGAGTGACGGAGTAACGGACTGACGGAGTGACGGACTGAGGGACTGACGGAGTGACGGACTGACGGAGTAACGGACTGACGGACTGACGGAGTGACGGACTGACGGACTGACGGAGTGACGGACTGACGGACTGACGGACTGACGGTCTGACGGAGTGACGGAGTGACGGAGTGACGGACTGACGGACTGACGGAGTGACTGATCTAGTCATTGTTTCTAGCCTCCCCCCAGTACCCTGAGCTTTAGTCACTGTTACTAGCCGCCCCCCAGTACCCTGATCTATAGTCACTGTTACTAGCCTCCCCCCAGTACCCTGAACTATAGTCACTGTTACTAGCCTCCCCCCAGTACCCTGCCCTGAACTATAGTCACTGTCACTAGCCTCCCCCCAGTACCCTGAACTATAGTCACTGTTACTAGTCTCCACCCAGTACCCTGAACTATAGTCACTGTTACTAGCCTCCGCCCAGTACCCTGCCCTGAACTATAGTCACTGTTACTAGTCTCCACCCAGTGCCCTGAACTATAGTCACTGTTACTAGTCTCCCCCCAGTACCCTGATCTATAGTCACTGTTACTAGCCTCCCCCCAGTACCCTGAACTATAGTCACTGTTACTAGTCTCCACCCAGTACCCTGAACTATAGTCACTGTTACTAGTCTCCCCCCAGTACCCTGAACTATAGTCACTGTTACTAGTCTCCCCCTAGTACCCTGAACTATAGTCACTGTTACTAGTCTCCCCCAGTACCCTGAACTATAGTCACTGTTACTAGTCTCCCCCAGTACCCTGAACTATAGTCACTGTTACTAGCCTCCCCCAGTACCCTGAACTATAGTCACTGTTACTAGTCTCCCCCAGTACCCTGAACTATAGTCACTGTTACTAGTCTCCCCTGAACTATAGTCACTGTTAATAGTCTCCCCCAGTACCCTGAACTATAGTCACTGTTACTAGTCTCCCCAGTACCCTGAACTATAGTCACTGTTACTAGTCTCCCCCAGTACCCTGAACTATAGTCACTATAGTCACTGTTACTAGTCTCCCCAGTACCCTGAACTATAGTCACTGTTACTAGTCTCCCCCAGTACCCTGAACTATAGTCACTGTTACTAGTCTCCCCCAGTACCCTGAACTATAGTCACTGTTACTAGTCTCCCCCAGTACCCTTAACTATAGTCACTGTTACTAGTCTCCCCAGTACCCTGAACTATAGTCACTGTTACTAGTCTCCCCCAGTACCCTGCTCTGAACTATAGTCACTGTTACTAGCCTCCCCAGTACCCTGAACTATAGTCACTGTTACTAGCCTCCGCCCAGTACCCTGAACTATAGTCACTGTTACTAGCCTCCCCCAGTACCCTGAACTATAGTCACTGTTACTAGTCTCCACCCAGTGCCCTGAACTATAGTCACTGTTACTAGTCTCCCCCAGTACCCTGATCTATAGTCACTGTTACTAGCCTCCCCCCAGTACCCTGAACTATAGTCACTGTTACTAGTCTCCCCCCAGTACCCTGCTCTGAACTATAGTCACTGTTACTAGCCTCCCCCCAGTACCCTGAACTATAGTCACTGTTACTAGCCTCCGCCCAGTACCCTGCCCTGAACTATAGTCACTGTTACTAGTCTCCACCCAGTGCCCTGAACTATAGTCACTGTTACTAGTCTCCCCCAGTACCCTGATCTATAGTCACTGTTACTAGCCTCCCCCAGTACCCTGAACTATAGTCACTGTTACTAGTCTCCACCCAGTACCCTGAACTATAGTCACTGTTACTAGCCTCCGCCCAGTACCCTGCCCTGAACTATAGTCACTGTTACTAGTCTCCCCCCAGTACCCTGAACTATAGTCACTGTTACTAGTCTCCCCCCAGTACCCTGAACTATAGTCACTGTTACTAGCCTCCGCCCAGTACCCTGCCCTGAACTATAGTCACTGTTACTAGCCTCCCCCAGTACCCTGAACTATAGTCACTGTTACTAGCCTCCCCCAGTACCCTGAACTATAGTCACTGTTACTAGCCTCCCCCAGTACCCTGAACTATAGTCACTGTTACTAGCCTCCCCCAGTACCCTGAACTATAGTCACTGTTACTAGCCTCCCCCAGTACCCTGAACTATAGTCACTGTTACTAGTCTCCCCCCAGTACCCTGAACTATAGTCACTGTTACTAGCCTCCCCCAGTACCCTGAACTATAGTCACTGTTACTAGTCTCCCCCAGTACCCTGAACTATAGTCACTGTTACTAGTCTCCCCCAGTACCCTGAACTATAGTCACTGTTACTAGTCTCCACCCAGTACCCTGAACTATAGTCACTGTTACTAGTCTCCCCCAGTACCCTGAACTATAGTCACTGTTACTAGTCTCCCCCAGTACCCTGAACTATAGTCACTGTTACTAGCCTCCACCCAGTACCCTGAACTGAACTATAGTCACTGTTACTAGTCTCCCCAGTACCCTGAACTATAGTCACTGTTACTAGCCTCCCCAGTACCCTGCTCTGAACTATAGTCACTGTTACTAGTCTCCCCAGTACCCTGAACTATAGTCACTGTTACTAGCCTCCACCCAATACCCTGAGCTATAGTCACTGTTACTAGTCTCCCCAGTACCCTGAACTATAGTCACTGTTACTAGCCTCCACCCAGTACCCTGAACTATAGTCACTGTTACTAGCCTCCACCCAGTACCCTGAACTATAGTCACTGTTACTAGCCTCCACCCAGTACCCTGAACTGAACTATAGTCACTGTTACTAGCCTCCCCAGTACCCTGAACTATAGTCACTGTTACTAGTCTCCACCCAGTACCCTGATCTATAGTCACTGTTACTAGCCTCCCCAGTACCCTGAACTATAGTCACTGTTACTAGCCTCCCCCAGTACCCTGAACTATAGTCACTGTTACTAGTCTCCCCAGTACCCTGCCCTGAACTATAGTCACTGTTACTAGTCTCCACCCAGTACCCTGAACTATAGTCACTGTTACTAGTCTCCCCAGTACCCTGCCCTGAACTATAGTCACTGTTACTAGTCTCCACCCAGTACCTGAACTATAGTCACTGTTACTAGCCTCCCCAGTACCCTGAACTACAGTCACTGTTACTAGTCTCCCCCAGTACCCTGAACTATAGTCACTGTTACTAGCTCCCCAGTACCCTGAACTACAGTCACTGTTACTAGTCTCCCCCAGTACCCTGAACTATAGTCACTGTTACTAGCCTCCCCCAGTACCCTGAACTATAGTCACTGTTACTAGTCTCCCCCAGTACCCTGAACTATAGTCACTGATACTAGCCTCCCCTATAGTCAGTACCCTGAACTATAGTCACTGTTACTAGTCTCCCCCAGTACCTTGAACTATAGTCACTGTTACTAGCCTCCCCCAGTACCCTGCCCTGAACTATAGTCACTGTTACTAGCCTCCACCCAGTACCCTGAACTATAGTCACTGTTACTAGTCTCCCCCCAGTACCCTGAACTATAGTCACTGTTACTAGTCTCCCCCCAGTACCCTGAACTATAGTCACTCTTACTAGTCTCCCCCCAGTACCCTGAACTATAGTCACTGTTACTAGCCTCCACCCAGTACCCTGAACTATAGTCACTGTTACTAGCCTCCACCCAGTACCCTGAACTGAACTATAGTCACTGTTACTAGCCTCCACCCAGTACCCTGAACTATAGTCACTGTTACTAGTCTCCACCCAGTACCCTGATCTATAGTCACTGTTACTAGCCTCCCCCCAGTACCCTGAACTATAGTCACTGTTACTAGCCTCCCCCCAGTACCCTGAACTATAGTCACTGTTACTAGTCTCCCCCCAGTACCCTGCCCTGAACTATAGTCACTGTTACTAGTCTCCACCCAGTACCCTGAACTATAGTCACTGTTACTAGCCTCCACCAGTACCCTGCCCTGAACTATAGTCACTGATACTAGCCTCCCCCAGTACCCTGCCCTGAACTATAGTCACTGTTACTAGCCTCCCCCAGTACCCTGAACTATAGTCACTGTTACTAGCCTCCCCCCAGTACCCTGAACTATAGTCACTGTTACTAGCCTCCCCCCAGTACCCTGGACTATAGTCACTGTTACTAGTCTCCCCAGTACCCTGAACTATAGTCACTGTTACTAGCCTCCCCCAGTACCCTGAACTATAGTCACTGTTACTAGCCGCCCCCCAGTACCCTGAACTATAGTCACTGTTACTAGCCTCCACCCAGTACCCTGCCCTGAACTATAGTCACTGTTACTAGCCTGAACTATAGTCACTGTTACTAGCCTGAACTATAGTCACTGTTACTAGTCTCCCCCCAGTACCCTGAACTATAGTCACTGTTACTAGCCTCTACCCAGTACCCTGAACTATAGTCACTGTTACTAGTCTCCCCCCAGTACCCTGAACTATAGTCACTGTTACTAGTCTCCCCCCAGTACCCTGAACTATAGTCACTGTTACTAGCCTCCACCAATTCCAGTGGGTCAGAAGTTTAAATACACCAAGTTGACTGTGCCTATAAACAGCTTGGAAAATTCCAGAAAATTATGTCATGGCTTTAGAAGTTTCTGATAGGCTGATTGACATAATTTGAGTCAATTGTTGCACCTGTGGATGTATTTCAAGACCTACCTTCAAACCCAGTGCTGTCATGTTTGTCATTTATTATCATGTCTTGTCCCTGTGCTTCCCATTCTATTCGCCCCCTGCTGGTCTTATTTGGTTCTTTCCTCCTTCTAGCCCTCCTCCCCCTCCCTCTCTCACTCTCTCGTCTCTTCTCTCTATCGTTCTGAACTCCTGCTCCCAGCTGTTCCTATTCCTGAATCATCATTTAGTCTTCCCACACCTGTTCCCGATCCTTTCCCTGATTAGAGTCCTATTTATTCCTTTGTGTTCCGTTCCTGTCCCAGGTTCCTTGTATTGTATTCACTGCTGTGATTAGTTTCGCCCTGTCCTGTCTGAACTTGCTATGATTGTGTATCGCCCTGTCCTGTCGTGTTTTTTAGCCTTCATCAGATGCTGCGTGGGTGAGCAGGTGTTAAATACACCAAGTTGCCTGCGCCTATAAACCTGCAGTCTGTGGAAAATTCCAGTTGTTTCCCCTCTACAAGTCTAGAGGATTTCTGTTATCCTGATTGACTTAAATAAACTCTGTTTCTGTTAAGTCGCTTTTGGATCCTCTTTCACCTGCATGAAAAGTGCCTCTTTGCTTGACATCATGGGAAAATCAAAAGACATCAGCCAAGACCTCAGAAAAATAATTGTAGACCTCCACAAGTCTGGTTCATCCTTGGGAGCAATTTCCAAACGCCTGAAGGTTCCACGTTCATCTGTACAAACAATAGTATGCAAGTATAAACACCAATTCAATTCAAGGGGCTTTATTGGCATGGGAACATATGTTAACATTGCCAAAGCAAGTGAGGTAGATAATATATAAAAGTGAAATAAACAATAAAAATGAACAGTAAACATTACACTCACAGAAGTTCCAAAAGAATAGAGACATTACAAATGTCATATTATGTATATATACAGTGTTGTAGCGATGTGCAAATGGTTAAAGTACAAATCTCTCTCTCTCACTCATTCTCTCTCTCTCACTCATTCTCTCTCTCTCATTCTCTCTCTCAGTCATTCTCTCACTCACTCACTCTCTCTCTCGCTCATTCTCTCTCTCACTCATTCTCTCTCTTTCTCACTCATTCTCTCTCGCTCATTCTCTCTCTCTCACTCATTCTCTCTCTCTCACTCATTCTCTCTCTCTCACTCATTCTCTCTCTCTCACTCATTCTCTCTCTCTCATTCTCTCTCTCACTCATTCTCTCTCACTCATTCTCTCTCTCACTCATTCTCTCTCTCACTCACTCATTCTCTCTCTCACTCATTCTCTCTCTCTCTCACTCATTCTCTCTCTCTCTCACTCATTCTCTCTCTCACTCATTCTCTCTCACTCATTCTCTCTCTCTCGCTCATTCTCTCTCACTCTCACTCATTCTCTCTCTCTCTCTCACTCATTCTCTCTCTCTCACTCATTCTCTCTCACTCTCACTCATTCTCTCTCTCTCGCTCATTCTCTCTCTCTCTCACTCATTCTCTCTCACTCATTCTCTCTCTCTCTCACTCGCTCTCTCTCTCACTCATTTTCTCTAGCTCTCTCTCTCACCTTCTCTCTTTCTCTCTCTCTCTTTCTCTCTCTCACTCATTCTCTCTCTCACTCACTCGCTCTCTCTCTCACTCATTTTCTCTAGCTCTCTCTCTCACCTTCTCTCTTTCTCTCTCTCTCTCACTCTCTTTCTCTTACTCATTCTCTCTCTCTCTCTCTCCCATTCTCTCTCTCACTCAATATCTCTCACTCACTCTCTCTCACTCATTCTCTCTCTCACTCATTCTCTCTCTCTCACTCATTCTCTCTCTCACTCATTCTCTCTCACTCACTCTCTCTCTCACTCACTCATTCTCTCTCTCTCTCACTCATTCTCTCTCTCTCACTCATTCTCTCTCTCTCACTCATTCTCTCTCTCTCACTCACTCATTCTCTCTCTCGCTCATTCTCTCTCTCACTCTCACTCATTCTCTCTCTCTCTCTCACTCATTCTCTCTCTCTCTCACTCATTCTCTCTTCACTCATTCTCTCTCTCTCGCTCATTCTCTCTCTCACTCACTCGCTCTCTCTCTCACTCATTCTCTCTCACCTTCTCTCTTTCTCTCTCTCTCTCTCTCTCTCTCTCTCTCTCTCTCTCTCTCTCTCACACTCTCTTTCTCTTACTCATTTTCTCTCTCTCCCTCCTCTTTCTCTCCCCCTCCTTCTCTCTGTCCCCCTCTCCCCCTCTCTCCCTTCCCCACCCTTCTCTCTGTCCCTCCCACTCTCTCTCTCACTCTCTGTCTCTCTCTCTCTCTTCCCCACCCTTCTCTCCCCTCCCCCTCCTTCTCTCTGTCCCTCCCCCCCTCTCTCGCTCTCTGTTGGCCTGTCAAGTCTCCACTCATCATCTTAATTACTGATTGAGTCACTGATTACCGAGCCCAATGAGATGCCTACCAGTGTCTGCTATGGCAATAAAGCGTTCACTCCTGCTTCCTCTTAGATCTGACTCAGGTCGGGTCTGAGTCTCAAATGGCACCCTATTCCCTTTACAGGGGGCCCTGGTCAATAGTAGTGCACTGTGTAGGGAACAGAGTGCCATTTGGGATGGGGACGCATCCCAGGCCAGGTCTGGTGTTCATTCGTTGCCTACATACTGCTTCTGGGTGAGCCCATAGACTGTTGGAATCTCGGCAGATTGACTGCTCTGTAGCAGGGGCGGCAGTGTAGCCTAGTGGTTAGAGTGTAGAGGCGGGCAGGGTAGCCTAGTGGTTAGAGTGTAGAGGTGGCAGGGTAGCCTAGTGGTTAGAGTGTAGAGGTGGCAGGGTAGCCTAGTGGTTAGAGTGTAGAGGTGGCAGGGTAGCCTAGTGGTTAGAGTGGAGGGGCGGCAGCGTCGCCTAGTGGTTAGAGTGGAGGGGTGGCAGGGGTAGCCTAGTGGTTAGAGTGGAGGGGTGGCAGGGTAGCCTAGTGGTTAGAGTGTAGAGGCGGCAGCGTAGCCTAGTGGTTAGAGTGTAGAGGGGGCAGGGTAGCCTAGTGGTTAGAGTGTAGAGGGGGCAGGGTAGCCTAGTGGTTAGAGTGTAGAGGCGGCAGCGTAGCCTAGTGGTTAGAGTGTAGAGGCGGCAGCGTAGACTAATGGTTAGAGTGTAGAGGTGGCAGGGTAACCTAGTGGTTAGAGTGTAGAGGCGGCAGGGTAGCCTAGTGGTTAGAGTGTAGAGGCGGCAGGGTAGCCTGGTGGTTAGAGTGTAGAGGGGGCAGGGTAGCCTAGTGGTTAGAGTGTAGAGGGGGCAGGGTAGCCTAGTGGTTAGAGTGTAGAGGCGGCAGGGTGGCCTAGTGTTTTTTTTTAACCTTTATTTAACTAGGTAAGTCAGTTAAGAACAAATTCTTATTTTCAATGACGGCCTAGGAACAGTGGGTTAACTGCCTGTTCAGGGGCAGAACGACAGATTTTGTACCTTGTCAGCTCGGGGATTTGAACTTGCAACCTTTCGGTTACTAGTCCAATGCTCTAACCACTAGGCTACCCTGCAGCCCAGAGAGCATTGGACTAGTAACCGGAAGGTTGCAAGTTCAAACCCCTGAGCTGACAAGGTACAAAATCTGTCGTTCTGCCCTGAACAACCCACTGTTCCTCATCGTCATTGTAAATAAGAATTTGTTCTTAACTGACTTGCCTAGTTCAATAAAGGTAAAATAAAAATGTGTGGTTTCGGTCAGTGTGGTAAAAAGTCTCAGCTTGTCGGTCATGTTCTGGCTTTGGCATGTTGAAGGATGTCCCGTCTTGGCAACGGTTGAAGGATGTCCCGTCTTGGCAACGGTTGAAGGATGTCCCGTCTTGGCAACGGTTGAAGGATGTCCCGTCTTGGCAACGGTTGAAGGATGTCCCGTCTTGACAACGGTTGAAGGATGTCCCGTCTTGGCAACGGTTGAAGGATGTCCCGTCTTGACAACGGTTGAAGGATGTCCCGTCTTGGCAACGGTTGAAGGATGTCCCGTCTTGACAACGGTTGAAGGATGTCCCGTCTTGACAATGGTTGAAGGATGTCCCGCCTTGGCAACGGTTGAAGGATGTTCCGTCTTGACAATGGTTGAAGGATGTCCCGTCTTGGCAGGAATAAATAAAAAATGTGGTTAGGGAGTCTTGCAATAAATGTGTACAGCATTTGGAGTATTATCCAAGATCTTACATGAAGGACTAAGAAATAGCCTGGTTAAATCAATTGCTTTGATTTTTGAATATTGACACAATCAATTGTAATTGACACAATAAATATATTGACACAATCAATTGAAATTGACACAATAAATATATTGACACAATAAATTGAAATTGACACAATAAATATATTGACACAATCAATTGAAATTGACACAATAAATATATTGACACAATAAATTGAAATTGACACAATAAATATATTGACACAATAAATATATTGACACAATAAATTGAAATTGACACAATAAATATATCGACACAATAAATACATTGACACAATAAATATATTGACACAATAAATATATAGACACAATAAATATATTGACAAATAAATATATTGACACAATAAATATATAGACACAATAAATATATTGACACAATAAATATATTGACACAATAAATATATTGGCACAATAAATGCATTATAGACACAATAAATATATTGACACAATAAATATATAGACACAATAAATATATTGACACAATAAATATATAGACACAATAAATATATAGACACAATAAATATATTGACACAATAAATGCATTATAGACACAATAAATATATTGACACAATAAATATATTGACACGCTTGGATTGCGTCCTACCTGACAGGTCGCTCCTACCAGGTGGCGTGGCGAGAATCTGTCTCCTCACCACGCGCTCTCACCACTGGTGTCCCCCAGGGCTCTGTTCTAGGCCCTCTCCTATTCTCGCTATACACCAAGTCACTTGGCTCTGTCATAACCTCACATGGTCTCTCCTATCATTGCTATGCAGATGACACACAATTAATCTTCTCCTTTCCCCCTTCTGATGACCAGGTGGCGAATCGCATCTCTGCATGTCTGGCAGACATATCAGTGTGGATGACGGATCACCACCTCAAGATGAACCTCGGCAAGACGGAGCTGCTCTTCCTCCGGGGGAAGGACTGCCCGTTCCATGATCTCGCCATCACGGTTGACAACTCCATTGTGTCCTCCTCCCAGAGCGCTAAGAACCTTGGCGTGATCCTGGACAACACCCTGTCGTTCTCAACTAACATCAAGGCGGTGGCCCGTTCCTGTAGGTTCATGCTCTACAACATCCGCAGAGTACGACCCTGCCTCACACAGGAAGCGGCGCAGGTCCTAATCCAGGAGACTTGTCATCTCCCGTCTGGATTACTGCAACTCGCTGTTGGCTGGGCTCCCTGCCTGTGCCATTAAACCCTACAACTCATCCAGAACGCCGAGTCTGGTGTTCAACCTTCCCAAGTTCTCTCACGTCACCCCGCTCCTCCGCTCTCTCACTGGCTTCCAGTTGAAGACCATGGTGCTTGCCTACGGAGCTGTGAGGGGAACGGCACCTCAGTACCTCCAGGTTCTGATCAGGCCCTACACCCAAACAAGGGCACTGCGTTCATCCACCCTGGCCTGCTCGCCTCCCTACCACTGAGGAAGTACAGTTCCCGCTCAGCCCAGTCAAACTGTTCGCTGCTCTGGCTCCCCCAATGGTGGAACAAACTCCCTCACGACGCCAGGACAGCGGAGTCAATCACCACCTTCCGGAGACACCTGAAACCCCACCTCTTTAAGGGAATACCTAGGATAGGATAAAGTAATCCTCTCACCCCCCCCCCTTTAAAAGATTTAGATGCACTATTGTAAAGTGGCTGCTCCACTAGATGTCATAAGGTGTACGCACCTAATTTGTAAGTCGTCTGATAAGAGCGTCTGCTAAATGACTTAAATGTAAATGTAAAAATGACACAATAAATGCATTATTGACACAATAAATATATTGACACAATAAATATTGACACAATAAATATATAGACACAATAAATATATTGACACAATAAATATAT